>NC_053123.1:35183478-35195978 GCF_010015445.1 Perca fluviatilis | reverse complement strand
TGTTTATGTGTGTGATGTATGTGTGTTGTGTGTATGTATCGTGTGTGTGTGTGTGTGTGAGTGTGTGTGTGTGTGTGTGTGTGTGTGTGTGTGTGTGTGTGTGTGTGTGAGTGTGTGTGTGTGTGTGTGTGTGTGTGTGTGTGTGTGTGTGTGTGTGTGTGTGTGTGTGTGTGTGTGTGTGTGTGTGTAGTGATCTTTAATGGGAGCACTGTTGCGTTGATGCGTTAATTCAAAGAGCAACAAGCAGCCTGCAGGGGGAGAGAGATCAGAGGAGATACAGCTTCCGATTGGCCAGAGAAAGCCTCCTATATGCTCATCGGTGCGTGTCTCTATTGTCACATCCTGGTTCTTTTCACAAACTAAGATCAGCTGGCGTGTCCATGACGATGTCTGTGCACAGGTTTGTATTGTGACTTGATGAAAAAGGTGGGAGGTGAGAGCATCAGCGTATGATTAAAAAACCTTTCAGATGAGCTTAGTGTCTGAATAACAAGCTGATATTACACATCTGTGGCAAAGCACAAGCATTAAAGGGAAGCTTCGTATAATTACAATGTGAGCACTATAGAAGAGAAGAAACCCTATTCTATAGCAGGGGTCTTCAATGTTTTTTAAGCCAAGAATACATAGAATACTAAGCTATTAAAGTATAACAGCCTAATAATTGTTGGTATTATTTTAAAAATCATGTTTTAGTGTTATGTTTTTTAGTGTTACACATACACATGGCAGAGTGAATCCTTATTAACTGTATCTGTGGGGGCCTTAGTGACTACCTTACATATAGACCAGTAAACAGTGGGGATTTATTATTATGTATAATATGTGGATTCATGTTAAGACAGTAATTTTCAAAAAATAAATAAATAAATAAATAAATAAAAAATGTATTTGGAGGGCCCCCTGCATTGACTCTGAGGACCCCCTAGGGATCCGGGACCCCCTTTTGAAGATCCCTATTCTATAGACCATGGGGGTCAAACTCATTCTCACTAAGCGCCACATTGGAGAATAAGAATCCCATCCAGGGCCAGACATGCAGAGGTTATTAAGATGCTTTAATTTCATTGAAAAAGTGTGAGCGTGCTTATGTCCCCACAGCTCTATGGTCCCACAGCCCTATGTTCATAGAGCTGTGGGACCATAGGATTTAGGGACCATAGAGCTGTGGGAACATAGAGCTGTGGGACCATAGGGTTGTAGGAACATAGAGCTGTGGGACCATAGAGCTGTGGGAACATAGAGCTGTGGGAACATAGAGCTGTGGGACCATTGGGCTGTGGGAACATAGAGCTGTGGGAACATAGAGCTGTGGGACCATTGGGCTGTGGGACCATTGGGCTGTGGGAACATAGAGCTGTGGGACCATTGGGCTGTGGGAACATAGAAGCCTGTGACATGGGGCTGTGTGGCCATTGCATGTGGGCTAAAGTCTTTTCCTTGCGTACATTATATAAGGCTGTAGGACATAGAGCTGTGTGGTAACATGAGACTGTGGGAACTGGGAGCTGTGGTAACTGGGGAGCTGTCTTCCTTCCACCATTGCCTTCCATTATTTCTTTCCATTTCCATTCTCCATTTCTTTTCCTTCATTTCCTTTCCCTTAAACTACTTTCTCATTTCATTCCCTTTTCCTTTCCTTCTTTTTCATTTCATTAAACTCTTCCATTTCCTTCTTTCCTTCATTCCTTCTTCATTCTCCTTCTTTCCATTTCTTTCAGGGCTCCTTCATTTCTTCATTCGGCTCCCTTAAAACTTTCTCCATTTCTTTTTCTTTCTTCAGAACTCCCATTAAACTACTATGGGCTCCCTTTCTTCATTTCCTTCTCATTTCCATTAAACTCTTCATTTCTCTTCATTTTCTCATTCTGTCATTTCCTTCTTCAAGCTTTTCTTCATTTCCTCCATTTCTTCCTGGGGCTCCACTCTTGCCCTCTTTCTTCCATTTCTTTCCATTTCTTCCTTTCTTCATTATCCATTCCTCTTCATCTTCCTAACTATTAAAGGCTTCCTTTGCATTTCTTCTTTCTTTCCTTCCATTTCCTTCTTCACTTTCTTTCTTTCTTCTCTCCTTGTCCTTCCTTCCATCCATTTTCACTGTTCTTTTCTTTCAATCTTCCTTCTTCTTTCTATCCATCTCCTTCACTTTCTTTCCTTTCCATTTCCTCTTCCCTACTATGTTCCACTCTATCCTTCCATTTCTTTCATTTTTTCCACTTCCTTCCTTCCTTCCTTTCCACTATTTCCATTTATCTATTTTCCTCCTATTCCACTATTCCTCTCCTTACTGTCTCCTTTCATTCCATTATCTCTATTTTTTTGCCTTTTTTGTCCTGTCCCCCCTCACTGCTCTGTCTCACCCCCTCCTTCCTTCCTTTCTTTCCCTTTCCATCTGTTCCATGCTGTCGTCATGTTGTCTTTTGTGTCCTGTCCTTGTCTCACTGTTTCTTGCTGTGTTTATGTTCTTATCTCACTGTCTCTGCTGTCTCTGTCTGTGTTTTTTTGTTGTCTTGCTCACTGCTGTGTGTCTTGCTGTACATGCCTCTTCCTGTTTGTCTCTGTGTCTTTCATGCTGTGTCTCTGTGTCTCTGCTGCTGTCTCTGTTGTCTTTGTTCTCTGCTGTTTCTACATCTCTGTGTTGTCTCTCTACTGTTTGTCTCTGATTGTCTCTACATGCTATTCTCTCACTGTTTGTCTCTCTACATGTCTCTGCTCTTACTGTTGTGTCTTTCTATGTTGTCTCTCTATTGCTGTCTCTCTACATTACTGTCTCTACTGTTGTCTCTCTTCATGTTCTGTCTCTCTTTGCTGTTTGTCTCTGTAATACTGCCTTGGGTTTGTCTCTCTACATAATGCTCTCTGCTGTTGTGTCTCTACATCTACTCTACTACTGCTGTCTCTCTGCAGCCGCTTGCTGTTTTGTCTACTGCTGTCTCTACATGCTACTCTACTGTTTGTCTCTACATTGCTTCTGCTGTTTGTCTATACACTGCTCTCTGCTGTCTCTACATGCTACTCTCTGCTGTTTGTCTCTACATATTACTCTCTGCAATTGATCTCTAATACTCTCCTACTACTATTGTCTCTACATGCCTCTCTACTGTCTCTGCATTCTCTACTACTGTCTCCTCACCTTCCTCTGCTGTCTTTCTTCATCTACTCTCTATGTTGTCCTCTACATAGCTCCTCTACTGTTTTTTCTTCATGCCCTCTACTGCTGTCTCTCTACATCCACTGCTCTCTACTTGTCTTGGGACTGAAACTATAAATGGAGTTTCATCTTTCCCATTGGCTATCTCTAGTGCATTGGCTATGTGGTATGTGGCTTCCATGTCCATGTACCACAATGGTCCAGGCTTTCCACAGCCAGACAACTCTGTGTGTATTCCACTGCTTTCCATTCCTTTCCTGTGTGCACTCCGTTTGGGCTATGCTGTGCACTGGGTGTCCTGGGATTATTTTGTGTCCTTATTTTATTTCCACTGTTGGCCGTTGGCCAGGGCTCCATGCCTCCTGTCCTTCATTCTGGTCTTGGTTCCATCTTTCTGTGTGTGTGGCTCTGGTGTCTCTGGCTCCTGTGTATTCTCTGGCTCACTTCCTGGTGTGGGTCTGTCTATACACTGTGTGTCTGGTCTGGGATCACCTCTTTGTCCACCTCTGTCCATCCCATGTTGGCTATTTTCCGTTGTGTGTGTGTGTGGTGTGATCCTGTGTCCTTCGTGCAGGTCCCTCTCTCTTCTGTCTCTCTCTCTCTCTCCTCTCTCTCTCTCTTTGTCTCTCTCCATCCTTCCTCTCTCTCTCTCTCTCTCCTCTCTCCTCTCTCTCTCTCTCTCTCTCTCTCCCTCTCTCCCTCTCTCTCTCTCTCCCCTCCCCTCTCTCTCCATCTGTCTCTCTCCCCTCTCTCTCTGTCTCTCTCTCTCTCCCTCTCTCTCTCTCTCTCTGTCTCTCTCCATCCTTACCTCCTCTCTCTCTCTCTCTCCCTCTATCTCTCTCTCTCTCTCCCTCTCTCCCTCTCCCTCTCTCTCTCTGTCTCTCTCTCTCTCTCCTCTCTCTCTCTCTCTCTCTCTGTCTCTCTCCATCCTTACCTCTTCTCTCTCTCTCTCTCCCTCTATCTCTCTCTCTCTCTCTCTCCTCTCTCCCTCTCTCTCTCTCTCTCTCTTCTCTCTCCATCCCTCTCTCTCTCTCTCTCTCTCCCTCTCCCTCTATCTCTCTCTCTCTCTCTCTCTCTCGCTCTCTCTCCCCCCTCCTTCCCTCCCCCCTCTCTCTCTCTGACACAGACAGAAGCAGACTGAGCCTTTCCATCTGAACGAGGACGCTGGCCTCCATTGATCTGTTAATCTTCTAATAGAGGACGAGACGTCAGAGTTTCCCTGAAGGCAGCAGCTGGTCCAGACATGACATCACGTCTCTAGGGGCCGTCTCTAGGGGCGGGGCCAGGGCCCGTCTCCAGGGGCGGAGCTTTTATCGACGCATATAACAAAGGGTTTGTCACTTTTTTTCAGTGTCTTTGCTAGTTTAAGACACCCAGCGTCCCACATCGTTTAAATAACAAATGCACCTGCTGGTCTTACAGGGAGGTGTGTTCAGGTGCATTCTGGGAATATTGCTATCTCGAGGCAGCGGGAAGTGATCGCACCATTGACCAACAAAAACCTGGTCTGAAGTCGATAGCGCAGCATTTCATTGTTATTTTAACAGAGCATTAATAAAATGCTCCTAGGCTCGTGCACAGCGCACGCACACTATGCTTGTTACACACACAGGGACGCACAGCAGCACACACACACACACACACACACACACACACACACACACACACACACAACACACACACATGCAGAAGATTACAAATAAAAATATGACGGTGTAAATCCTCCATCATAACAGCTTTTAAAGGGAATGGGAGATGATCTCTGATTGGTTGATGAATGGGAGATGATCTCTGATTGGTTGATTGCATGTTACGCCCAAAACACACCTCTGATTAATGAAGACACTAAGGACAACCCTTTAGAACCAGGCGCCCGGCACACAGACACTGTTTTAACACCGTCAAACTAGAAAAAGTGGATTTGGACACGCCCTAAATACACCTGCACCAGGCGCTTAGATCACATGGGTCAAACTCAAGGCCCGCGGGCCAAATCCGGGCCCCTCGCAGGTTTTGATCTGGCCCTCGTATCAATTTAGGTTCACAATAGATTTTGGCCCACCTAGTTTTTGTAGCTTTTTCAATGTTTTCGCCACTTTTTCTGGCATTTTTGGGGCCTTTTCTGGCATTTTTTCCAATGTTTTTGTTGCTTTTAATCGACATTTTTTGTTGCTTTTTTTCCTTTGATGGCTAAGTGACTTTTTTGGGGTCTTCATGTGGACCAAGCTGTGAGTGAGAAGGCTATATGAGACACTGCAATAATCCAGTAAAAGATCCTTGACTTTTTAGATGAAATAAATGTGTGAATAAACTAAACATGTCTGGCCCTGGATGCGATTCTTAGTTTACAGTGTGGCCCTCTGGGAAGTTGAGTTTGACCCCTTTGGTTTAGATGGTTAAAATAGGGCCCCGAGTGAGTCATCCACGGCTCCAATGGGACAGATGTAAACGTTACTCGTCTCTCCTCGTCCCCTACCAAACTTATTCGTGATGCGGCAGTACTTTTCTCCCTTTAAAGAGCCAGAATATCTCTCTCCTCTGAGTGTCCTCTCTCCTCCGATTGGGTTTCTCTGACTTCTCTTTCTGTTTTTCTACCCCTCTCTCCTCTGTCTCTCTCGTTCCTCGCCTCCCTCGCCACTAGTCACGGTGATGAAGTGGCCCGGCGAGCGGGCCGTCTCTGCCGGTAATCACCGCGGTAACTCAAGGCTGCGCCGCGGCCATGGCAACACAGCATCCATCACCGCCGAGGCTGCTGCGGGGAAACGGATATATCAAGATGTAAATATGGCCTGGCCACGGTTCTCTTCTCCACGGAGAGAGGGAGGAGAGGGAGAGAGGAGAGAGGAGAGGAGGAGAGGAGGGAGGAGGGGAGAGAGAGGAAGAGGGAGAGGAGGAGGAGAGGAGGAGAGGAGGGAGAGAGAGAGGAGGAGAGAGAGAAAGGAGAGAGGAGGAGAGAGGAGAGAGAAGGAGAGGGAGGGAGAGAGAGAGGGAGGGAGAGAGGGAGGGAGAGAGCAGCTATATAAACTAAAAATGGCTACAAATCTGTACATTATTTGGGTAAACATGAGAGTTGTAACATCCAGTTTGTTTATGTGTGTGTGTGTGTGTGTGTGGGTGTGTGTGTGTGTGTGTGTGTGTGTGTGTGTGTGTGTGTGTGTGTGTGTGTGTGTGTGTGTGTGTGTGTGTGTGTGTGTGTGTGTGTGTGTGTGTGTGTGTGTGTGGGTGAGTCAGGTAATAAACTAATAAAACCCCTGTATGATTTACAGCATCCTGAGGGGGAACACATCCACACACACACACACATAAACACACACACATACACACACACACACACACACACACCCACATAAACACACACACACATACACACACACACACACACACACACACACATAAACACACACACATACACACACACACACACATACACACATACACACACACACACACACACCCACACAAACACACACACATAAACACACACACACATACACACACACACACAACCCACATAAACACACACACACACACACACACACACACACACCCACAACAAACACACACATACACACACACACACACGCACACACACCCACATAAACACACACACACACACACATACACACACACACCCACATAAACACACACACACATACACACACATACACACACATACACACACATACACACACACACACTGTGAGCAGCAGCTGGGCAGCGCTGACCTTTGGCAGCGGAAACAAAAGCAGTAAAAGTGTGAATCGACACAAAGAGATGATGTCACTCCGACAGGTCTGAACTGGCCAATCAGAAGCAGCACCGGATGACATCACAGAGGCGTGACATCACCCTCTGACGGCCTGAGAGGAACCTCTCTGAGAGGAACCTGCTGCAGAGTAAAACCTGCTCGGGTTGTAATCCTTAAAAATGTCAGAAGATATTGAGTGTCCTGTCCCAGAGGAGAGAAGAAACTAGAACATATTACTTTAATCAATATGAATTAATATTAATTAATATTAAATGTTACAGTTTTTACATTAAAAAATGACTCAAACTGATTAGTATACGATCTAAATCGTTCAATAGTTTGACGGCTGATGGATTTATCGTTGCAGCTCTGACACAAACGGTAACTCTCCGAGAGTCCAGTCCTCCCAGAGTGTTTTTGTGATTGTTGATCATGCGGCACGATTTCTTAAAGATACGATGGAATCTGCTCTATATGATATTTATTCAAATATATGCGATGAAATTGCGGGAACTTGCAAAGACTGCAGTTTGATGAAAAAGAGAAAAAACAGTGATCTGTGTGTGTGTCTCTCTCTCTCTGTGTGTGTGTGTGTCTCTCTCTCTCTCTGTCTGTGTGTGTGTCTCTCTCTCTCTGTGTGTGTGTGTGTCTCTCTCTGTGTGTGTGTGTGTGTGTCTCTCTGTTGTGTGTGTGTGTGTGTGTGTGTCTCTCTCTGTGTCTGTGTGTGTGTGTGTATGTATGTGTCTCTGTGTGTATGTGTGTGTGCGTGTATGTGTGCATGTGTGTGTGTGTGTGTGAGTGTGTGTCTCTCTGTCTGTGTGTGTGTGTGTGTCTCTCTCTGTCTGTATGTGTGTCTCTCTGTGTCTGTATGTGTGTGTCTGTGTTTTGTGTGTTTTGTGTGTGTGTCTCTCTCTGTGTGTGTGTTTGTGTATGTGTGTCTCTCTCTCTGTCTGTGTGTGTTTCTCTCTCTGTGTGTGTGTGTGTCTCTGTCTGTCTGTCTGTCTCTGTCTGTCTGTCTGTCTGTGTGTGTGTGTATGTGTGTGTGTGTGAGTGTGTGTCTCTCTGTCTGTGTGTGTGTGTTGTGTGTGTGTGTCTCTCTCTCTATGTGTGTGTGTGTCTGTCTGTGTGTGTGAGCCTGTGTGTGTGTGTGTGTGTGTTGTCTCTCTGTCTGTGTATGTGTGTCTGTGTCTGTGTGCCTGTCTCTGTCTGTCTGTCTGTGTGTGTGTGTGTGTATTGTTGTGTGTGTGAGTGTGTGTCTCTCTGTCTGTGTGTGTGTGTGTCTCTGTGTGTGTGTGTGTGTGTGTTTTGTCTCTCTCTCTCTGTGTGTGTGTGTGTGTGTGTGTGTGGGTGTGTGTGTGTGTGTGTGGGGTCCCTCTCTTTGTGTGTCTCTGTGTGTGTGTGTGTGTGTGTGTCTCTCTGTCTGTGTCTGTGTGTGTGTGTGTCATGTGTTTTGTGTGTCCTGTGTGTGTGTGTGTGTGTGTGTGCATGTATGTGTGTGTGTGTGTGTGTGTCTCTCTGTCTCTCTGTGTGTGTGTGTCTCTTTCTGTGTGTGTGTCTCTGTGTGTGTGTGTGTGTGTGTGTCTCTCTCTCTTTGTGTGTCTGTGTGTGTGTGTGTCTCTCTCTGTCTGTGTATGTGTGTGTGTAGTGTTAGAACAGAGAGTTACTGCCAGAGAGCCAGATGGCAAGAATAGATCCGAGCCGAAGCCAGACCCGAGACCCGAGGGCCGGACCCACGTCATTGACTGCCCGGAAAGACTTTCCCAATCCATCCCTCCCGTTTGGTTCCCTATATGTTGTCTAGGTTTCAGTCTGTGTGTCTGTGTGTGTGTCTGTGTGTGTGTGTGTGTGTGCTGTGTGTGTGTGTGTATGTGTGTCTGTGTGTGTGGTGCTTGCTGAGCCGTGTGTCTGTCTGTGCGTTGTGTGTGTGTGTATGTGTGTGTGTGCTGTGGTGTGTGTGTGTCTGTCTGTCTGTCTGTCTGTGTCTGTTTGTGTGTGTCTGTTTGTGTGTGTGTGTGTGTGTGTGTGTCTGTCTGTCTATGTGTGTGTGTGCGTGTGTGTGTGTTGGTGTGTGTGTGTGTGGTCACGTGTGTCTCCTACTTCGTCATTCCTTCTCTCTGTCCATTCCACTGTCCGGTATCCACTCTTATCCTGTCCATTCTATCGGTATTCCGGTATCCATGTCCACTGTCTTCGTGTCTGTGTCCTGGTGTCCGTGTCCCTCGTGTCCACTATCCATCTCCACTATCCGTGTTCGTGTCTTATTCCTCCTCTCCTTCTCCCTTCTGTTTCCTTTCCACTCTACCACTATCCGTATCCACTGTTATCCGTGTCCTGTCCATCCCCGTGTCCACTGTGTCTCCGTTCTCCATGTCCGTGTCCTCCACTGTTGTCCATTCTATCTTATATTCACTATTTGTCCATTCCTGTCCCTTTCTTGTCCATTATCAGTTCCGTGTCCTTTCCTATCCACTGCACTTCATCCATCCGTTGTGATATTGTCAGTCCCATGTCTGTGTCTTTTCTCCTGTTCCTTGTTATCCTGGTCGTATCCCTGTCCACTGTCCTGTTCCTGTCCACTGTCTGTCACTATATGTGTTTCCATGCCGGTTTTACCTATTCTTGTGTCTTTACCTGTCCTGCTGTTGTTGTTGTATACTGTCTGTGTGTGTTTGTTACGTGTCATTCCTTGTCACTGTCCTGTATGTACTTCCTGTCTGTGTTGTTCAGTCTGTTTGTTTGTTTTGTCTTCTGTACTGTAGTTTTCCTTGTCCACTGTCCCGTTGTGGTTTTCCTGTCCGTTCCACTATTCCTCGGTGTCCACTGTCTGTGTGTATCACTGCTCTACTTTCTGGGTCGTGTTTCGTGTTATTTTGTGTCCACTATCCACTTCAATTTCCGTATTCCTTTGTCCCGTGTTTCCCGTGCCCCCCCACCCTTCCTGTCCGTGTCCACACTGTCCCCGGTGTTCCGTGTCCCCCTTCCCACTGTCCCCGATTCAATCGATGATGCGTGATGGGTCATGTTGTTGTGTTGCTTGTGTGTTTGTTGTTTTATTGCTTTCGTGTTGTTGTTGCTCATGTTGTTGTGTTGCTTCGTGTTGTTGTGTGTTGTTGCTTTATGTTGTTGTTGTTGTGTTGCTTGTGTTGTTGTGTTGCTCGTGTTGTTGTGTTGCTCATGTTGTTGTGTTGCTCGTGTTGTTGTGTTGCTCGTGTTGTTGCGTTGCTCGTGTTGTTGTGTTGCTCGTGTTGTTGTGTTGCTCGTGTTGTTGTGTTGCTTGTGTTGTTGCGTTGCTCGTGTTGTTGCGTTGCTCGTGTTGTGTGCTGGGCCCTGATTGGTCGGCTTATGTTGGAGCAGAATCCTAAAATTCCCAGTGTGTGTGTCTCTGTGCAACTACACACAGACACTAATTGTGTGTTTGTGTGCGTGGTGCTCCGCAGCGTGTTTGTGTTGATCAATCACCGGGGGCAACCGGCTGGGCGGGGAGGGGGGGGGCACCTATTGGCTCCATCGTGTTCCAGGAAGCCCTCGAATAAATCACTGATAATCACACCGGAGAGACAGAGAGAGAGAGAGAGGGAGAGGAGGGAGGAGGGAGGGAGGAGGGAGGGAGGGAGGGAGGGAGAGAGAGGGAGGGAGGGGGGGGGAGAGGGAGGAGGGAGGAGGGAGGAGGGAGGGAGGGGAGGGAGGGAGGGGGAGGGAGAGGGAGAGGGAGGAGGGAGGGAGAGGGGAGGAGGGAGGGAGGGAGGGAGGAGGAGGGAGGGAGAGAGAGAGGGAAGAGAGAGGGAGGGAGGGAGAGGAGGGAGGGAGAGAGGGAGGGAGGGGGAGGAGGGAGGGGAGGGAGGGAGGAGGGAGAGGGAGGGAGGGAGGAGAGGGGAGGGAGGGAGGGAGGGAGGGAGGGGAGGGAGGGAGGGAGGGAGGGAGGGAGGGAGGGAGGGAGAGAGAGAGAGAGAGAGAGAGAGAGAGAGGGGGGAAAGAGAGAGAGGGAGGGAGGGGAGAGGGAGGGGGAGAGGGAGGGGAGGAGGAGGGAGGGAGGGAGGAGGGAGGGGAGGAGGGAGGGAGGGGAGGAGGGAGGGAGAGAGGGGAGAGGGAGGGAGGGGAGGGAGGGAGGGAGGAGGGGAGGAGGGGAGGAGGGGAGGGAGAAAATACTTGCAGGTACATTTTCTGTCAGCTAATCGTCTAAAACATTCAAACAGGTCAGAAAGAACTTCACACATTCCAGATTTATTGTCTGTCTGTCTGTCTGTCTGTCTCTCTCTCTCTCTCTGTCTGTCTGTCTCTCTGTCTGTGTGTCTGTGTCTGTCTGTCTGTCTGAGGTTGTCTCTCCTCCTTTATTAGCTCTAAAAAACACACACACACACTCCTTTATTAGCACACACACACACAGAGACACACACACACACACACACACACACACACACACACACACACACACATACACACAGACACAATCACACACACACACACACACACACACACAACATACACACAGACACACACACACACACACACAGACACACACACACACACACACACACACACACACACACACACACACACACACACACACACATTCATAAATCATGCGAGAGAGAAATATATATTTCACCATTCTCATGTTCGGACTCAAATTGAATTCTAAAATAAGCCATCACGCAACGGCTGATTATCCCTGAGAGCTCCCATGGAAATATGGAAATATTCCTGAAAGAGAACAAAGGGCTTTCACACACACACACACACACACACACACACACACACACACACACACACACACACACACACACACACACACACACACACACACACACACACACACACACACACACACACACACACACACACACACACACACACACACACAGTTCCCACAGGACTCCCTCCCATAAAGAGGATTAGAGATTGTGCGGCCGAGTGTTTCCAATGAAATAACAGCCTCGTCCTGCACAAGTCATTAACATTTAAACCATCCCCCTTTTAGCCCAATATCACTTTACTGCTCTGCATGCATTAGTGTGTGTGTGTGTGTGTGTTTGTGTGTGTGCGCGTGTGTGTGTGTGTGTGTGTGTGTGTGTGTTTGTGTGTGTGTGAGAGAATGTCTGCATGCTACGGTGTGAGAAAATTAGAAAGGGAGATGAGAGGAAAGTGTGAGTGAAAATGTGTTTTCTATCCTCTGCACGAGGCCCTGCAGGCTGAGACGCACGGTTGAAGGTTTCACACACACTCACACACACACACACAACACACAGACACACACACACACACACACACACACACACACACACACACACACACACTCCTAAAACGGGGAGGAGGACGACGAGGCAGTGAGATGAATTTGAAATTTACATTTTCTTCCTCCGAGCTGATGGCGAAGACAGGAAATACATATTTATGTAGAAGAAAGGCAGCACCTCCACACACACACACACACACACACACACAGATAGACAGACAGACACTCACACACACACACACACACTCTGCCTTGGTTTGGCTGCAGTTTGAAAACCACTGTGACACAACTTCTCTTTCACAAGTTAAGAGATGAGACTGAGGCTGAGTTACAGTATATATGATCTCATCCCCTAATACTGTATCTGA
>NC_053123.1:35175978-35178478 GCF_010015445.1 Perca fluviatilis | reverse complement strand
ACTAGGGGTTAAGTGTCTTGCTCAGGGACACGTTGGTTGGTGTATTGCAGTGGGAATCGAACCCAGGTCTCCAACACCAAAAGTATGTGTCATACCCACTGTGCCATCACCACCCCCAATTCATATGCATTCATATGCAGTAACTAGCTTCTTTAAGCTAATAATCTGCAATGTGTCACTTGGCGAGAGCCCCGTTATTGTCAAGTGACACAAGATCTGCGGCATTTGAGGGGCCCCTGATTGGCTCGGGGCCCTGGGACGGCCGCACCCAAGCACCCACGCTATCTCCACTACTGCAAAGAGTAGAATATGCCTATTACAAGCTCAAAAACAGAACCATAAAACGCAAGGGTAACACATCACTAAATTATATGAAATCAAATCAAAGTGAAGCCAGTCAGTCCTGACAGAAACGCTGAAATAGAGAAATGCAGCCTTAAGTTTTTGTAGCACAGCAATAGTAAATTAAAGGCATAAAGATATTGGGCATAACCCCACAGTCACATTAGCTACAAGAGACGGAGACAAAGCGACAGGCTAACGTTCATTTTCAACGGGAGTGGCCGTTTCCCAGCGACAAGCGACGAGCTCGCCGCTGCCACGAGCAAGGCGGGGCCGAAATAGACCAGAAGTCTATTTTATGCAAATGCTGAGAGATGCCACAAAGCGACAGCCAATCGGAGTGAAGGAGCAGCGTGACGTATGTCAGTGGCTCGAGTCAAAGAAAATAATTCAAGATGGAGACAACGCTTCAGGACATCGTATATCGGTGCGTTCCTTTTTTTCCACCGAAGTCGATCTACGAACCGGAAATCACACGTAGTAAACATTTCTGTCCCTTTTTGTCCCAACGTTTTTTTTTTTCTCGCTTTTTCAAACGGTTTAGTCACCAAACGTTGCTGTTTTTTTCCCCTCCATTTTTGGCCTTTTCCTGAGACTCCACAGACCCGCCAACGTCCATCGGAAGAAAAGCCAGTCGGGCTGATCAGTCGGCTCCCCGAGTTGGTCCAAAAAGTTCCTCAGAACACACCGAAGAGACGCCGACTTGAGCGTACGTTCTGCGCGTGCGCGAGACGTAATACGTCTCCATAACAGCAGGCGGCGCTAATCTGTATTGTCGGCCAAAAAATTAAACCCGGCAGCTAGAGCTGGGTGAAATGGAGACAATCAAATATCACGATATTTTTGACCAAATACCTCGATATCAATACCGCAACGGTATTGTAGTGTTGACTATCGGTGCTTTCACAACATATTTACACACTGAGATTTTTATGAATAATCACCAGTAATGTGGATATAATGTCTTATGGTGCGTTCTTTTTGTCCACCGAAGTCGATCTACGAGTCGTTTTCCGGAGTTACGACCCGGAAGTTGCAAAAAGAACGCCACCCGTGGTCGTATATATACGACTCGTCAAGTCGTCTGAACTCAGAGGACCCCGAGCTCACTTTCAAAGATGGCTACGTCGTGCATCACACGTAGTAAACATTGTGGTTATCTACAATTTTAAGCACTTTTGTCTTTGTTGTAACCAAATGAAGAAGTCGTACACATAGCGCTGTATACTGCTACCTATAGGCATGTCTCTACAGTCTTATTAGGAGTTAAACATAGCGCTGTATACTGCTACCTATAGGCATGTCACTACAGTCTTATTAGGAGTTAAACATAGCGCTGTATACTGCTACCTATAGGCATGTCTCTACAGTCTTATTAGGAGTTAAACATAGCGCTGTATACTGCTACCTATAGACATGTCTCTACAGTCTTATTAGGGTTAAACATAGCGCTGTATACTGCTACCTATAGACATGTCTCTACAGTCTTATTAGGAGTTAAACATAGCGCGTATACTGCTACCTATAGGCATGTCTCTACAGTCTTATTAGGAGTTAAACACATGCTGTATACTGCTACCTATAGGCATGTCTCTACAGTCTTATTAGGAGTTAAACATAGCGCTGTATACTGCTACCTATAGGCATGTCTCTACAGTCTTATTAGGAGTTAAACATAGCGCTGTATACTGCTACCTATAGGCATGTCTCTACAGTCTTATTAGGAGTTAAACATAGCGCTGTATACTGCTACCTATAGGCATGTCTCTACAGTCTTATTAGGAGTTAAACATAGCGCTGTATACTGCTACCTATAGGCATGTCTCTACAGTCTTATTAGGAGTTAAACATAGCGCTGTATACTGCTACCTATAGGCATGTCTCTACAGTCTTATTAGGAGTTAAACATAGCGCTGTATACTGCTACCTATAGGCATGTCTCTACAGTCTTATTAGGAGTTAAACATAGCGCTGTATACTGCTACCTATAGGCATGTCACTACAGTCTTATTAGGAGTTAAATACCGCCTCATTAGTTATTTTGTAGCTTGTGAGGCTGAAATTGGCTAGAGACGCTCGGTTGCTATATGACAACAATGGATTTAAGCCGAGTCTTGAGCAGAAAGCAGAGCAGTAGCCTACCCGCGGTTATTCGTTT
>NC_053123.1:35163478-35170978 GCF_010015445.1 Perca fluviatilis | reverse complement strand
CTGAAGTCTCTTTTATATAGACCTTAGTGGTCCCCAAATACTGTATCTGAAGTCTCTTTTATATAGACCTTAGTGGTCCCCTAATACTGTATCTGAAGTCTCTTTTATATAGACCTTAGTGGTCCCCTAATACTGTATCTGAAGTCTCTTTTATATAGACCTTAGTGGTCCCCTAATACTGTATCTGAAGTCTCTTTTATATAGACCTTAGTGGTCCCCTAATACTGTATCTGAAGTCTCTTTTATATAGACCTTAGTGGTCCCCTAATACTGTATCTGAAGTCTCTTTTATATAGACTTTAGTGGTCCTTAATCCTTAGTTTTATCCAAATTAGAAAGTATTCCTTCATTGAAAGAAGAGCAACAAAAAAAAAAACGGAACTGGAGGCTTTTCTCAAGAGGTTTGATCTGATTGGTTGATTTGGCCCTGTCTATCACCGACTATGGGTGGTGATAGACAGATGGTTTATCCAATCAGCTAATCAGGATTTTAGCCCATTCCCAAAAGTTCTCCAACGGAAAGCACCCAGATGGATATGCCGAGCTACTGCGAAGCGATCCACATGTACACATGTTCCACCAAAACAAGTTTAGCAGAGGCACCGTGGCTCCGTCCGGAGCTTAGCCCCGCCCCAAGACGACTGTGATTGGTTAAAAGAAATGCCAATCAACACAGAGCACGTTGTTCTCCCCATAGACATAATATAGAGTAGACGCCGCATCGGCTGCTGGGCGCAAGAAATGCGGCCGCCATCTTGGACCGGTCATACTCCTAGTTGCGTAGCAACAGAAGCAACAAGATTTCAGAGCACTGTGCAGCATATTCCTGCTCAAATCGGAGGACCATCGAAAACAGGGCTTGGGGGATTACTTTTCACAAGTAAGATTTAACATTACCGTACTATTGTTTGTATTTTGTGAATATAATATTACCAGAGCGTTGAGAAAGAGCAAGGATCTTTGATATTACTGTACTGAAATCGTAGCCAGCAAGCTGCAGGCTATGTTTACTGCACCGCGGTGTTCACCCGACTATGAACTGAGACTTAATCAGTCATATTCCATAACACTGACTTAGATTACAACGGACCCAAGAATGCTATTGTAGAAATAAAATAAATATTACTGGTATAACATTGGCGAATTTTACACAAGTGGCACAGACTGTATTACGACGCTGAAGTTGGCAAGTAGTTGGGAACTTAAAACTGTCCGATTCAGCAGGGACACACAATTTAGATTGCTGATCCTCCGTTTTTTGAACCTCTTACTGTATTGAATGAGTGTTAGTCATTAAGGTAAATTATTAATTATGTCTAAAACACACTTTTAGATTTGTGAAAGCTTTATTCTATTTGTGAAAATGCAATAAAGGCAGATTTTACTGTTTTTTTCATATGTAGACCACATTGGACCAGGTCCAGATCCAAAACCACAATACCTAGACTTGTCAAATCTAGACTAAATTATCCCAGAGAGTCTAAGGAGTCTTAAAAACACAGTTTCAGATTTGTGAAAGCTTTATTCTATTTGTGAAAATACAATAAAGGCAGATTTTACTGTTTTTTTCACATATAGACCACATTTGATCAGGTCTAGATCCAAAACCACAATACCTAGACTTGTTAAATCTGGACTGAACTATCCCAGAGAGTCTAAGGGGTCTTACAAACACAGTTTCAGATTTGTGAAAGCTTTATTCTATTTTCTGTCTATTATTTGTGAAAATGCAATAAAGGTAGTTATTTTTTTCAAACATAGACCACACTGGACCAGGTCCAGATCCATGAAACTGTGTTTTTATGACTCCTTACACTCTCTGGGATAATGTAGTCCAGATTTGACAAGTCTAGGTATTGTGGTTTTGGATCTGGACCTGGTCTACATATGAAAAAAAACGGTGTAATCTACCTTTATTGTGTTCTCATAAAGACAATAAAGCTTTCACAAATCTAAAAGTGTGTTTAAGACATAATTCATAATTTACCTTAATGACTAACACTCATTCAATACAGTAAGAGGTTCAAAAAACGGAGGATCAGCAATCTAAATTGTGTGTCCCTGCTGAACTTCAGCGTCGTGACTGTATTATCAGTGTTGGGCAGTCCCTACTTGTAGCTTAGCTATAACTTAGTATTTTGGTGGTAGCTTCACTATTTCCTGAATCAAGTAACTTTTCAGTACCTTAACTCCTTTATTTATCAAGTATCGCACGTAAGCTACACTTTTCTTGTCATGTGAAATTAGCACAACTTAAAGTAGCTTCCTATGTAGTGAACCAGCCTACTGCTGTGTTTGGGTTACTTAGCTTGCTACATGTGACTGGGTGGTAACTTCTGTGTAGTGAAGCTTTATTCATGGCAGAGTAACTGGTAGCTTAGCTCACTACAATTTCCAAGCAGCTTGCCCAACACTGTGTGTTATTCACATGTAATTCACCCCGACAAAAGTAAGATACCTCTCATGTCTCATACCCACCCCACTTACTTAAAATAAAGGCAACAGAACATCTGTTGGTTTGCAAAACAAGCTTATTCACAAAGTAAGCAAATTGGGTTCATTATCAACAGATATGCATCAAAATAGGAGTTTTGTTGAAGAAATGTTCTAAGAAATGTGAAGGAAGAAAATAAGCTTGACCTCCTTTTGAAATGTTTCTGTGTAGACTCTCCCAAATCTTCTTTGTTTCATTTTGAAGGTTTCTCAAGAACAAAGATGTGAGGAAGAAGTGGGAAGTGGCTTTGAGGAGAGAAGGATTTACTGCTCTGTGTGTGTGTGTGTGTGTGTGTGTGTGTGTGTGTGTGTGTGTGTGTGTGTGTGTGTGTGTCCATGTTCCAGCACTGCAGTAGTAACTCTAGTGGCGTTTTTCCATTACATGGTACCTGCTCGACTCGCCTCGACTCAACTGTGCGTCCCTTTTCCATTGCAGATTTTAGTACCGCCTCAGCGTGGCTGGTCGTCATAGCGACTGCCGTGGCCGTGGCTTGGTAGCGTTGCATTTCCCCCAATGATTTCCCCTGACTCATTTCCTGGTTCTCCGTCTCCGTAAACAACATGAAATCAACAAGATAGTTAACTTTTCCTGCTCCAGATTTCCCACCGTGGTCAGAAAGAACAGGGGAGACTTGTTTCTCTCACTATATGACTCTAGAGTCGCCGGCCGCTTGGTGTCCTTGACACTCTCTCACTCTCCCTCGCTCACCAGCTACACACACACACACACACACACACACACACACACACGACACACACACGCCTAAAAAGAATATAACCATCAGGACACTTGTATATATGCTACGGAGAAAGCTCTGCGTTGGAGCCTCCGGCAGCTAAAACCACCGCTGGCTAAACTATTTAAAAATGCCCTCTGTCGCTAGCTACGCAGTGATCAGTGACGATTCTTTCCGACCAGTCAGCAGCCTGCAGGGCACTCACGTCACCTTCTCGGCTCGCCTCGGCCTCAGCTTGGAACCTCGACTAAGGAGGTACTAAAAAGTACCTGTTAGCAGGTACCAGGGACTTTTTCGTAATGGAAAACCAAAAAGGCGGAGTAGAGGTCGAGTGGTAGTGGGGTACCATGTAATGGAAAAGCGCCATAGTACTTTCTTGCACCAGGGGCCTGTTTCACAAAAGCAGAATATATAAATCCAGGATAACTGATAAAGCGAGGCTTTGACCTAGTCTAATCTGTGCATCCTGGCTTGGTGCGTTTCATGAAGGCCGAGCCAGGCTGAGGAGGAGAGACTAGGTCAGGCTGAGGAGGAGAGACTAGGTCAGGCTGAGGAGGAGAGACTAGGTCAGGCTGAGGAGGAGAGACTAGGTCAGGCTGAGGAGGAGAGACTAGGTCAGGCTGAGGAGGAGAGACTAGGTCAGGCTGAGGAGGAGAGACGGTCGTCCAGGCTGAGGAGGAGAGACTAGGTCAGGCTGAGGAGGAGAGACTAGGTCAGGCTGAGGGAGGTCAGGCTGAGGAGGAGAGACTAGGTCAGGCTGAGGAGGTCAGGCTGAGGAGGTCAGGCTGAGGAGGAGAGACTAGGTCAGGCTGAGGGAGGAGGGACTAGGCCAGGCTGAGGAGGAGAGACTAGGCCAGGCTGAGGAGGAGAGACTAGGGTCCGAGAGTCAGGCTGAGGGAGGAGAGACTAGGTCAGGCTGAGGAGGAGAGACTGGGTCGAGTCAGGCTGAGGAGGAGAGACTAGGGTCAGGCTGAGGAGGAGGAGAACTAGGTCAGGCTGAGGAGGAGAGACTAGGTCAGGCTGAGGAGGAGAGACTAGGTCAGGCTGAGGAGGTCAGGCTGAGGAGGAGAGACTAGGTCAGGCTGAGGGGAGAGGACTAGAGCCAGGCTGAGGAGGAGAAACTGGGCCAGGCTGAGGAGGAGAGACTAGGTCAGACTGAGGAGGAGAGACTAGGGTCCAGGCTGAGGAGGAGAGACTGGGTCAGGCTGAGGAGGAGAGACTAGGTCAGGCTGAGGAGGAGAGACTAGGTCAGGCTGAGGAGGAGAGACTAGGTCAGGCTGAGGAGGAGAGCTAGGTCAGGCTGAGGAGGAGAGACTGGAGTCAGGCTGGGGAGGAGAGAACTGGTCAGACTGAGGAGGAGAGACTAGGTCAGACTGAGGAGAGAGACTAGGTCCAGGCTGAGGAGGAGAGACTAGGTCAGAATGAGGAGGAGAGGACTACAGGTCAGACTGAGGGGGAGAGACTAGGTCAGGCTGAGGAGAAGAGCAGGGTCAGGCTGAGGAGGAGAGACTTGGTCAGGCTGAGGGAGGAGACTAGGCCAGGCTGAGGAGGAGAGACTAGGTCAGGCTGAGGAGGAGAGACTAGGTCAGGCTGAGGAGGAGAGACTAGGTCAGGCTGGGGAGGAGAGACTCAGGTCCAGACTGAGGAGGAGAGACTAGGTCAGGCTGAGGAGGAGAGACTAGGTCAGACTGAGGAGGAGAGACTAGGTCAGGCTGAGGAGGAGAGACTAGGTCAGACTGAGGAGGAGAGACTAGGTCAGGCTGAGGAGGAGAGACTAGGTCAGGCTGAGGAGGAGAGACTAGGTCAGGCTGAGGAGGAGAGACTAGGTCAGGCTGAGGAGGAGAGACTAGGTCAGGCTGAGGAGGAGAGACTAGGTCAGACTGAGGAGGAGAGACTAGGTCAGGCTGAGGAGGAGAGACTAGGCCAGGCTGAGGAGGAGAGACTAGGTCAGGCTGAGGAGGAGAGACTAGGTCAGGCTGAGGAGGAGAGACTAGGTCAGGCTGAGGAGGAGAGACTAGGTCAGGCTGAGGAGGAGCGACTAGGTCGAGCCAGGCTGAAGTAATTTGGATAGACACGCGTCCACGGCTTTCCTCAAAAGACCGCGAGGTCGATCACAGATTTACTGATGCCATACTTTCTCATCATCATACTTCCACAAGCTGCTGCTCACTCTGTGTGTTTGGTGCGTTCTTTTTGTCTGTTTGTATAAAAAGAAACACAGTATTTGTATAAAATAAAAGAAACACGGCCGCTGTAATAAAACAGCGAGAGAAAGCGAGGCAGACGATCACGGACCGACTGAATGCGTAAGTAGCCGAAACATAAACATTAACTGACCACGGCTCTGACCTGAAACCATCATAATCATACCATCCAAGGATTAGGCTACTCACCATTTACACTAATTAACAGTTGTACTCTTTGGCTTAAAAGTAAGCAGAAGATAATGTTAGGGCCGGGACACACCGGGCCGATTATCGGCCGTGGGACAGGCTGGCGAGGTCAGTGACTCGAGTCTGTTCGGTGTGTCCCGTGCCGTCGTCCGTCTGGGGGGCTGTCGGCGTTCATTTTGGCCGACCTGACATGTTCGGTCGGCGGGCAGGCGTGGCCACCCGACACCGGAAATAGCAGGATGAGGTGACTAGAGTCTCTCAAAATCTGATGAAAATCTGAAATGAAGACAGATTCAGCAACTGCACGGCCTATTTCTCGCTTAAAATGTTTTAAGAAACATGTTTCGGTGAACTATTTTAGTCCAATATGAGATCAGATTCTGAACGGCCGCCATGACAGTCTGGCTTTGAATTTCTGGAGAAAACAAACCCATGTGACGCGTTCGTCCAATCAGCTGCCGGTATTCATTTCTTGGGCAACATTACGGATTAGCGCCGCCTGCTGTTATGGAGATGTATTACGTCTCGTCTCCTCTCGTCTCTTTGGTCTGTTCTGTGGCAGTTTTTTGGACCTCGGGGACATCATATCGACGAGGTTTTCTGTCAACGGTCGGCCGTCGGCTATATGTGTCTTCACCATTACTCAGGAAATTTACCAAGAAGATCAATGTTCTACAACGCTAGAATATGATGCGTAAATATCTCTTTCACTCTGTTCCTCCCTCTTTCTCATGGGCTAAAATATAAATTTCCTTAGTTATATTAACTTCCACTGCTCGCTTTGTTTGTTTGTTTTTGCAAATGGCAGTGACTCATTGAATGGTTTCAGTTAAGAGCAGTAGTTCATATATTTTTAGACTATATAATCTGTCCGCTATTATCTGCCTCGCATTTTTTTATTTAAAATTTTTTTTAGCAGACGAGTTTCCTTCTCTACATATTAGGCCTATTTGCCTTGCTCCCTCGTATGGACATAGAAAATAAAGACACTGAAGAAATTGGACTCTAAAATCTAGAAACTATGAAGATAATTAAGTGATAAATTCCATGCACACTGTAAACACGAATGGAACAGAGTATATTCATCAGTTATTTCCCCCCAGCAAAATATAAGGTCAAAAACCATTGAGGTGTCCTCTCCCTGTTGTCATGAATGTACAGTAGCCTACATCACTATATAGTTATTGGTCCAGTGAACTACATCACTATATAGTTACTGGTCCAGTGAACTACATCACTATATAGTTATTGGTCAAGTGAACTACATCACTATATAGTTATTGGTCCAGTGAACTACATCACTATATAGTTACTGGTCCAGTGAACTACATCACTATATAGTTATTGGTCCAGTGAACTACATCACTATATAGTTATTGGTCCAGTGAACTACATCACTATATAGTTATTGGTCCAGTGAACTACATCACTATATAGTTATTACTCCAAGTGTAACTACATCACTATATAGTTACTGGTCCAGTGAACTACATCACTATATAGTTATTATTGGTCCAGTGAACTACATCACTATATAGTTATCAGTCCAGTGAACTACATCACTATATAGTTCGGTCAGTGAACTACATCACTATATAGTTATTGGTCCAGTGAACTACATCACTATATAGTTACTGGTCCAGTGAACTACATCACTATATAGTTCTTGGTCCAGTGAACTACATCACTATATAGTTACTGGTCCAGTGAACTACATCACTATATAGTTATTGGTCAAGTGAACTACATCACTATATAGTTACTGGTCCAGTGAACTACATCACTATATAGTTCTTGGTCCAGTGAACTACATCACTATATAGTTACTGGTCCAGTGAACTACATCACTATATAGTTACTGGTCCAGTGAACTACAT
>NC_053123.1:35153478-35158478 GCF_010015445.1 Perca fluviatilis | reverse complement strand
TGTGAGTCCATGTGAGCCCGTGTGAGCCCGTGTGAGTCCATGTGAGTCCATGTGAGCCCGTGTGAAACCATGCAAGTCCATGCAAGCCCGTGTGAGTCCATGCGAGTCCATGTGAGTCCATGCGAGCCCGTGCGAGTCCATGCGAGCCTGTGCGAGCCTGTGTAAGTCCATGCGAGTCCATGTGAGTCCATGTGAGGCCCGTGTGAGACCATGCAAGTCCGTGTGAGCCCGTGCGAGCCTGTGCGAGTCCATGCGAGCCTGTGTGAGTCCATGTGAGTCCATGTGAGCCCGTGTGAGACCATGCAAGTCCATGCGAGCCCGTGTGAGTCCATGCGAGCCTGTGTGAGCCCGTGCGAGCCTGTGCGAGTCCATGCGAGCCTGTGTGAGTCCATGCAAGTCCATGCGAGCCCGTGTGAGTGCTATGTGAGTCCATGTGAGCCCGTGTGAGACCATGCAAGTCCATGTGAGTCCATGCGAGTCCATGCGAGCCCGTGTGAGTCCAGTTCGGTCCAACAGGGAATCATAACCGTAACTCTCTGCTGGGAGAAACATGTCTGCTGCTGATTTCTCACAGGAGAGAGAGACACAAACACAACAACAGCCACAGACACCCTGAATCCTTTTCTCTGCTGCTGGCATTATGTTTCCTGCAGCTCATTACATCGTGCAGGCAGAAAGCTGCCTGTTAGCCGTCCGTAATGCGATTATTCGTCCTTTTCATGTCTTCCTCTCCCACGTTAATTGACCCCACGCTGCAGCGCTCAATGGGGACAGCAGGCGCTAATTGTGGTGGTATTCTGAGATACGGTGGGAGCATTAGGCTGCGTTCCACCGGCGAGGAAGGAGGAATTATTCACCTGGGACGACTCCACAAGCATCTGTGTGTGTGTTTGTGTGTGTGTGTGTGTGTGTGTGTGTGTGTGTGTGTGTGTGTGTGTTCTGGTTTGCATGACAATGTGGGGACCCACGCTTTGACGTGGGGACCAAGTTTGTTTAGGGGCTACAGGGTACATAGACACACACACATATAAACACAGACACAGAGACACACACACACACAGAGACACACACAGACACACACATACACACACACAGACATACACACACACACACACACACACACACACAGACATACACACACAGAGACACACACACACATACATACACACACAGACACAAAGACACACACATACATGCACACACTCACACAGAGACAAACACATATACACACACACATATACACACGGACAGAGAGACACACACACACACAGAGACACACACAGACATACACACACACACACACACACACAGACATACACACATACACACACAGAGACATACACAGCCACACACACACACAGAGACACACACACACAGACATACACATGCAAACACAGATACACACACACAAACGTGCACATACTCACACAGAGACATACACATACACACATATAAACACGGACAGAGAGACACACACATATACACACAGACAGAGAGACACACACACAGACACACAGACACACACGGACAGAGAGACACACACACACACACACACACATACACACACACACAGACACAGAGAAACACACACACACACAGAGACACAGAGAAACACACACACACACACACAAACACACACACAAAGAGGCTGAAAAATCAAGCGGATATCTTCCAGAAGTTATGCATTTATGCGTGTTTGTGTGTCTGGTTTTCATCACATTTTGGCGCCCCAAACCTAACATTCCCGTCTCATTCTGGGGACCAGGAAGTTCCCAATTTGAACCAACAACCACCACTCTGGATATGTTGAAATAAATCCTTAATTCACCCATTTACATGTGGTAATATGCTGGCTCTGTACACACTAAAAGTCCTGATTATTTACATGGAGTCTGGTGGTAATATGCTGGCTCTGTACACGCTAAAAGTCCTGATTATTTACATGGAGTCTGGTGGAGATATGCTGGCTCTAAACACGCTAAAAGTCCTGATTATTTACATGGAGTCTGGTGGAGATATGCTGCCTCTATACACGCTAAAAGTCCTGATTATTTACATGGAGTCTGGTGGAGATATGCTGGTTTTGTACATGCTAAAAGTCCTGATTATTTACATGGAGTCTGGTGAGTTTGGTGATGGTGATTTCGGGGCTGTTTCATGTTAAACTAAAAGGATCTTACTCTTTAACTAAAAGCTCTATCTCTGTAGGGATCCATCCCATAATGTTGTCAGACACTTAGAATAATAATCTGAGTCTTTCAGCAGCAACAACAGAACTTTTAGTGGACGCTAACTGCTGCTGAACATCTGTCCTGTAGGGTTACATTACAGCTTGGCAATTACAATGTTGTCTTCTGGTCACTTATACACCGATGCACGGGGAAATCCTCCTGCTGACACTTACTTGACATTTTTGGGTGCTGTTCTTGGTGCTTTTTTGACACTTTTTTGCATGCAGACCGCATTTAAAAAAACAAATTTAAAAATGTATTTTATGCCTTTTCAATGCTTTGTTTTTTGAAAATATGTGAATATTTTTTATGCTTTTTTGGCGCTTTCGATGTTTCTCATCCTCTGCTACACCAATATACCACGACATCACTAACTGTTGGCTCTAAACACACTTTTTTGGACGTTGTTTTTACAGTTTTTGTACTTTTTATTTGGCTCTTTATTCTGCACTTTTTAAAAGCTTTTAATGCTTTTTTGACACCTTCTTTGACATTTTTTTAAAGCGCCCATATTCTGCTCATTTTCAGGTTCATAATTGTATTTTGAGGTTGTACCAGAATAGGCTTACATGGTTTAATTATCAAAAAACACCATATTTTAGTTGTACTGCACATTGCTGCAGCTCCTCTTTTCACCCTGTGTTCAGGTCTCTGTTTTGGCTACAGAGTGAGACATCTTACTGTTGTAACATCTTTGTTGTCAGTCGCACATGCTCAGTAGCTGGGTAAGACTACATGCTCAGTAGCTAGGTAAGGACTACATGCTCAATAGCTAGGTAAGGACTACATGCTCAGTAGCTAGGTAAGACTACATGCTCAGTAGCTAGGTAAGACTACATGCTCAGTAGCTAGGTAAGACTACATGCTCAGTAGCTAGGTAAGACTACATGCTCAGTAGCTAGGTAAGACTACATGCTCAATAGCTAGGTAAGGACTACATGCTCAGTAGCTAGGTAAGACTACATGCTCAGTAGCTAGGTAAGACTACATGCTCAGTAGCTAGGTAAGACTACATGCTCAGTAGCTAGGTAAGACTACATGCTCAGTAGTAGGTAAGCTATGTCAGTGTAGGTAAACTACATGTTCAGTAGCTAGGTAAGACTACATGCAGTAGCTAGGTAAGACTACATGCAGTAAGGTAAGGCTACATGCCAGTAGCTAGGTGACTACATGCTCAGTAGCTGTGGTACATGCAGTGTATAATACATCAGCAGCTAGTTACTGGTAGTAGGTAAGACTACATGCTCAGTAGCTAGGTAAGACTACATGCTCAGCAGCTAGGTAAGACTACATGCTCAGTAGCTAGGTAAGGACTACATGCTCAGTAGCTAGGTAAGACTACATGCTCAGTAGCTTGGTAAGACTACATGTCAGTAGCAGGTAAGACTACATGCAGCAGCTAGGTAGACTACATGCCAGTAGTAGGTAGGACTACATGCTCAGTAGCTAGGTAAGGACTACATGCTCAGTAGCTAGGTAAGATTACATGCTCAGTAGCTAGGTAAGGACTACATGCTCAGTAGCTAGGTAAGACTACATGCTCAGCAGCTAGGTAAGACTACATGCTCAGTAGCTAGCTAAGGACTACATGCTCAGTAGCTAGGTAAGACTACATGCTCAGTAGCTAGGTAAGGACTACATGCTCAGTAGCTAGGTAAGACTACATGCTCAGTAGCTAGGTAAGGACTACATGCTCAGTAGCTAGGTAAGACTACATGCTCAGTAGCTAGGTAAGACTACATGCTCAGTAGCTAGGTAAGACTACATGCTCAGTAGCTAGGTAAGACTACATGCTCAGTAGCTAGGTAAGACTACATGAGCTAGCTAGCTGTTTCTCCAACTTCAGTCAGTACAAGGCAGGATTAGCCGGGAGACTTCTTCTAAACGAGGGCGCACTTCTAGCTTAGCGTGGAATAGCTGCAGAACAGGGACATGGAAGTAGTTCTTTTGGAGATGATGGTGAACTTGTGTGTGTTGTAGCAGTGTTTTGCCATTGAGAATGAGCTAGCATGCTAATGGTTAGCCCCTAGGCCCCTTGTTTTGGCTAGTGACGTAGAAAGCCGTGCAGATTTTGACCAGCTCACCAGGAGACTGAAGGCAGGACACATTCAGAAAGCAGTGCAGATGTGCAGTGCAGATGTGCAGTGCAGATGTAGCTTCAGAATGACTGTAGGCTCTAAACATGCGTTTTTACATAGCTTTTTGTATGCATTTTTTGGCTCTTTATTTCACTCTACATTTGGCACTTTTTCAGCTTTTCGTCCTGCTTTTTCAGACGTTTTTATCGGCTCTTTATTTGGTAATTTTAAAAAGCTTTTTTGACGCCATCTTTGACATTTTTTCAGCTTTTTGTCCTGTTTTTTCGGCTCTTTATTTCGCTCTGTATTTGGTACTTATTTAAAAGCTTATAATACTTTTTGACGACTGCTTTTGAGAGTTTTTGCGTTTTTTGGCGCTTTCAACGCTCGCTCTCACCTGCTTTCTTGTTAATGCCGTTAAAGATCAACCAGACGCTGGTGTGTGTCTGTTGTTAACAGAACAGCAGCAGATGTGCAGCTGTGCAGCTGTGCAGCTGTGCAGCTGTGCAGTGCAGATGTGGCCTCAGACGGACTGCTGGCTGTAACTTCCGTTCCTCTCTCTCCACGCAGCGGTTTCTCGTCCTCTGTCTGAGATTTACAGCGAGCTGCGCTGGCTCTGGAAACACTGCAGTGTCTCTAGGGTTTTAGTTGACTCTCGGTCTGTCACATTTCCTCGCCTGTACTGCAGAAC
>NC_053123.1:35140978-35143478 GCF_010015445.1 Perca fluviatilis | reverse complement strand
GGAATTTCCCCGGGAGTTTGTTAAATGCTGAGTCAGCAGTTTAACCTGAACTGAGAACAATAAAACAATGTTCAGAGAGACATGAATCATCACAAATATTTCTCTCACATCTCCTGATTGGGATCGTTGGACCTTAGTGGTCCCCTAATACTGTATCTGAAGTCTCTTTTATATAGACCTTAGTGGTCCCCTAATACTGTATCTGAAGTCTCTTTTATATAGGCCTTAGTGGTCCCCTAATACTGTATCTGAAGTCTCTTTTATATAGGCCTTAGTGGTCCCCTAATACTGTATCTGAAGTCTCTTTTATATAGGCCTTAGTGGTCCCCTAATACTGTATCTGAAGTCTCTTTTATATAGACCTTAGTGGTCCCCTAATACTGTATCTGAAGTCTCTTTTATATAGACCTTAGTGGTCCCCTAATACTGTATCTGAAATCTCTTTTATATAGACCTTAGTGGTCCCCTAATACTGTATCTGAAGTCTCTTTTATATAGACCTTAGTGGTCCCCTACATACTGTATCTGAAGTCTCTCTTTTATATAAGGCCTTAGTGGTCCCCTAATACTGTATCTGAAATCTCTTTTATATAGACCTTAGTGGTCCCCTAATACTGTATCTGAAGTCTCTTTTATATAGACCTTAGTGGTCCCCTAATACTGTATCTGAAGTCTCTTTTACAGTGCCTTGCGAAAGTATTCGCCCTTGAACGTTTCGACCTTTTGCCACATTTCAGGCCTCAAACATAAAGATATAAAACTGTAATTTTTGTAGAATCAACAACAAGTGGGTCCCACATTATGAAGTGGAACGAAAATTCATTGGCTATTTCAAACTTTTTAACAAATAAAAACTGAAAAAAGTGGGGTGCAAAATTATTCAGCCCCCTTACTTTCCAGTGCAGCAAACTCTCTCAGAAGTTCAGTGAGGATCTCTGAATGATCCAATGTTGACCCTAAATGACTAATGATGATAAATAGAATCCAGCTGTGTGTTATAAGTCTCCGTATAAATGCACCTGCTCTGTGATAGTCTCAGAGGTCCGTGTAAAAGCGAGAGAGCATCATGAAGAACAAGAAACACACCAGGCAGGTCCGAGATACTGTTGTGGAGAAGTTTAAAGCCGGTTTGGATACAAAAAGATTTCCCAAGCTTTAAACATCCCAAGGAGCACTGTGCAGCATAATATTGAAATGGAAGGAGTATCAGACCACTACAAATCTAACGGAAGACCCGGCCGTCCCTCTAAACTTTCAGCTCATACAATGAGAAGACTGATCAGAGATGCAGCCAAGAGGCCCATGATCACTCTGGATGAACTGCAGAAATCTACAGCTGAGGTGGGAGACTCTGTCCATAGGACAACAATCAGTCGTATACTGCACAAATCTGGCCTTTATGGAAGAGTGGCAAAAAGAAAGCCATTTTCTTAAAGATATCCATAAAAGTGTCGTTTAAAGTTTGCCAAAAGCCACCTGGGAGACACACCAAACATGGAAGAAGGTGCTGTGGTCAGATGAAACCAAAATCGAACTTTTGGCAACAATGCAAAACGTTATGTTTGGCTGAAAAGCAACACAGCTCATCACCCTGAACACACCATCCCCACTGTCAAACATGGTGGTGGCAGCATCATGGTTTGGGCCTGCTTTTCTTCAGCAGGGACAGGGAAGATGGTTAAAATTGATGGGAAGATGGATGGAGCCAAATACAGGACCATTCTGGAAGAAAACCCTGATGGAGTCTGCAAAAGACCTGAGACTGGGACCGGGATTTGTCTTCCAACAAGACAATGATCCAAAACATAAAGCAAAATCTACAATGGAATGGTTCACAAATAAACATATCCAGGTGTTAGGATGGCCAGTCAAAGTCCAGACCTGAATCCAATCGAGAATCTGTGGAAAGAACTGAAAACTGCTGTTCACAAACGCTCTCCATCCAACCTCACCTGAGCTCAGGCGGTTTTGCAAGGAGGAATGGGCAAAATGTCAGTCTCTCGATGTGCAAAACTGATAGAGACATATACCTCCGACTTACAGCTATATGTCATAAAAGGAAAAGGTGGCGCTTACAAAGTATTAACTTAAGGGGCTGAATAATTTTGCACCCAATATTTCAGTTTTTTATTTGTTTTAAAAGGTTTGAAATATCCAATAAATTTCGTTCCACTTCATGATTGTGTCCCACTTGTTGTTGATTCTTCACAAAAATTACAGTTTTATATCTTTATGTTTGAGGCCTGAAGTAGTAAAAAAGGTCGAAAAGTCTCAAGGGGGTCGAATACTTTTCGTAAGGCACTGTATATAGACCTTAGTGGTCCCCTAATACTGTATCTGAAGTCTCTTTTATATAGACCTTAGTGGTCCCCTAATACTGTATCTGAAGTCTCTTTTATATAGGCCTTAGTGGTCATAAAGATGTATTCTGAGTTCATCTGACAGGGCTGTGGGGGAGTTCAGACTGAACTACATTACCCAGCAGCACATATAAAGGAGC
>NC_053123.1:35115978-35135978 GCF_010015445.1 Perca fluviatilis | reverse complement strand
GTGGCGTGCTATCTGTACGCATTATGAGCTATCCGCGAGTATGTGTACGCAGAAGAACAGGATGTTGCATTTGGAGCTTGGGTTGGGTTTAGGAAAAGAAGAACGCAACGGTTGAGTTTAGGAAACGTGGCACGCAGGGACGTGGATTTTCGCCCTTTCATACGACTAATACTAATTAAAATGCGAAATACTAATTTGTGCATTTGCATTTGTCTCGTCTAGACTCGATTACTGCAACGCGCTGTTCTCAGCCCTCCCCTGCCTGTACGACCAAAAGTCTCCAGCTCGTATGCGGCAGCCCAAGTTTTGACTAAGACAAACATTTTTTTGCCACATTTCACCAGTTCTGGCTGCTCTACATTGGTTACCTGTGCAAACCAGGGCTGATTTTAAGGTTCTTCTTTTGACTTATAAAACCTGAAAAGGACTTGCGCCTGCCTACTTAAGTGAGCTGGTCACCGGGGCCTTTGCCTTTCGTGCACCCTCCCTCTGGAATGGTCTTCCATCCAACGTTAGGGAGGCAGGCTCAGTGGATATTTTAAAATCATTTCTTTATTCAAAGTATTATGAACATGTTTAAAATGCATAACTTTTGAACCTTTGTTTTATTGTTTATTTCATTATGCATTATCATTCGTTGTTTTATTTCATGTCTTAACAGTTTTAACTTGTGGTATTCCAATTACATTCCTATTTGTGTTGTTTATTTTATATTTAATTCCGCCTTTTATATTGGCTAAATTGTAAATTTTCAATTTTTGGTGTGAAGTGTTCTGAGACCATGGTCCATGGTGATAATTCACTATGAATGACAATAAATTGAATTGAATTACTCGCTACTGCGTAAATTGACATGCAAACGCAAGGTAATGTAAATCAGTGGAGGCCAAATGGCGTTGATAAACACGCTAAAAAGCAAGTATGCGTCTTGATAAAACGCCAATAATGGCATACGAATTGGCGTGTCATACATACGGCACTTCATGAGATCAGTCTGTGAGGTTATCATGAAGCGATGACAGAGTTTGTCCACCAGAGAGCGCTGACAACTTAATTATAACTATTAAAGCTGCAAGCAGCGATGAACGGGCCCTCGCACTGCGTATTTCTGTGACAGTTGGACATTGCACGCAAGATTTAGACTTAAGTGCTCTGATTCTGCTCATTTTCAGGTTCATAATTGTATTTAGAGGTTATATCAGAATAGGTTTACATGGTTTAATTATCAAAAAACACCATATTTTTGTTGTACTGCACATTGCTGCAGCTCCTCTTTTCACCCTGTGTTGAGCTCTCTGTTTTAGCTACAGAGTGAGACCTCTCAACTTCTGTTCCATCTTTGTTGGGAGTCTCACATGCTCAGTACCTAGGTAAGGACTACTAGCCAGTCAGAAGCAGAGTATGAGGGCGTGCCCTGACAGTACCTAGGTAAGGACTACTAGCTAGTCAGAAGCAGAGTATGAGGGCGTGCCCTGACTAGTAAGGAAGGGTTAGGTCGACCAATTTTGAAGTTGATTGGGTTAAATCTGTAGGAGGAGTTCGTTAGTAGTAACCTGCAAATGGTCAAATCATCCATAATTTGCACATTTAATATTGATATAGCTGACATCCTGTTGGTTTTAGGGTAAGGCTCCAAGAGGCTTTTTTGTAAGATTGGACATGATACATATGCATACTAAATCTTATACGTCTAGGTGAAACACACTGCAGGGGCTACTTCTTTGAAATATTGTAGGGGGCGCTATTGAGCCAATTTATCATAATCAAGCATGAGACCCATGTGGATCACTTCAGGCCTTTCATACAACGTCTTGTATGAAAATCTAGTTAATTAACCATCTGTAAAACTGAGTTTCTTTACAATTAATCCTGCTAAGCACCACTTTAAATCTTGTTTACCATAATAATAATAAGTTTCTTGGAAATGAGTTATTAAGCATGAATAAACATAAAAAATGACTTATCAACTAAAGAAATCTTAATCGAATAAGAGGTGGCAGCCCTAGTATTTTCGAGTTACAACAACTTTCTGTTTTGTGATGTAACATCGAAGTTCGCCGTGCTGCAAAATTACAATGTTCAAATTGAAGCATCATCAAGGTCTTGAGTAGCCTAGAAATCTAGACTCACCATAGTGGCAGCGAATTTAATTTGCAGCCAGGGTCAGTCTAGGCACTCTCCTTTGGCTTGCAAGCTGGAAAAACCAAATTTTGGTCAGGCCAATCACATTGTGTATAGAGTCGGTGGGCGGGGCTTATGGTTGCTGCTGCTGCTGGTGAACAGCGGTCTTCTGGAAGACTTGGAGTTCAGCTTTTCTTTGAGAAAAGAACAAAGAACGGCACTGAAGTCATTCTTAAAAAACTAAGATGTGTTCGGAGTTTAAACTAGCATTGCTCTGATTGGTTGTAGCGCTATCCTATTGCGTGTAGAGGGAATTTGAAAGACAACCGTTTATCCCGCCCTTCGGATTGAGCTTCAGATTCAATGGTGAGTTCCCAGACCCAACATCTGGATGTGGGTCTGGCTTGTCAGGCTAGGTCTTGAGGCTTTCCTGAACACTTTTGATGTGCATCTGGTAAACCCATTTAGGTAGAGGACATCAAAGTGTAATAACTGTAACTTCCTGTGGCCAGTAGGGGGCGCTTTGCTTAGAAATGTAGACACACCCTAGCGGCAGCAAATGTATTTTGCAGCCAGGGTTGTCTAGCAACTCTCCGTTGGCTTGCACGCTGGAAAAAACTAACTCTAGTCGGACCAATCACATCGTGTATAGAGTCGTTGGGCGGGGCTTAACATAATGACGGTTCCGCGTGAATTCCCTGCTACTGGAAAACGAAGAAGATGGCTGCTGCTGCTGAGTTCAGCTTTTCTTTGAGCAAAGAACGGCACTGAAGTCATTCTTAAAAAAGGAAGATGTCACCTTCATTGCTCTGATTGGTTGTAGCGCTATCCTATTGCGTGCAGAGGGAATTTGAAAGGAAAACCGTTTATCCCACCCCTGCCAATGGTGAGTCCTGCTATGCGCACGTTGTATGATTAAAAAATGAAAAGCTTCGCAATTTAGCTTTGTGAAGGTCTTTAGATTGTACTGACCAATTTTGAAGTCAATCGGGTTAAATATGTAGGAGGAGTTTATGGTCAAAATCATCCAAAAGATGAATTTTCAATTTCAAAATGCTGACTTTCTGTTGGGTTTAGGAGGTGGCTCTAGGGGGCTTTTTTGTAAGTCCAGTCATGATATATATGCCTACCCAATTTCATGCCTTTCCATGAAAGTTAAAGGAGGGGCCTTTAACTTTGAAAACTGTTAGTGCCAATTTGTCACTGCCAAGACGAGACCTCTATCACAGGGGTGTCAAACTCAATTTCGCTAAGGGCCACACTGGAAAACAAGAATCACAACAAGGGCCAGACATGTAGAGTGTATTAACTTGCTTTTATTTAATCAAAAAGTAAAATATCTTTGACTCAATTATCGGGTGTCTCATATAGTCTTCTCACTTACAGTTTGGTCCACATAAAGCTCTGAAAAAGTGAGCAAAAAAGTTCCAAAGCCATCCTAGAATTTAGCAAATTGAGCAAAACACTGATTACATTTTCTAAGCTACCACACAGCTGACTCACAACAAGCTCTTTCACAGCCTGAATATGCAAATTCTCTGCTTCTGGGGAACTTCTGAGACCACGTCCACACGTACCAAAAACTATCTTTTTTTTTTACCCGTCTTCCCTGGATTCGTTTCAAGAATAGTTGTGTCCAAACGAATCCACTTGTAAATGACACAACACGCTACTTCATATTCCAGGCCTATAGGCGCTGTTTCTGTGACAGAAATTCACAAAAAACAGAGAAGAAGAGCATAGTCACTTCCGCTAGACTAACGCTCTCTTAATACATCCGTGGACTATAATAACTTTCACCACTGCTCATTTTATAAAGGCCGCCGCAAGAAAACGTGTCTTTGTTTACATTGTATAATGTGCAGTTGGATTGCTTTTTATTTGGCAATTCTGTCTGCCATCGGACATGATTGCAGCGCGCTAGCTAGCTTACATCGGCAGTCAAACAAACATCAATGATCCATGAATGATGTCTTTTTGATAATCTACGGTTTTCTGGCGGTAGCCTTTCTACAATAAGCCGTGGTAACAGTTAGTATAACCCATTCAAGGAGTTGATAAGCAGACAGATTAGCTAGCTAGTTGATAAATTGTCTACTTCCACTTTATAAACAACCATAGCAACGTTAGCTACGTCGCTGCTGTAGCGGTCAGCTACTTTAGCGATGTTTAACGTTGGCTACATAACGTTAGCAATATATCTTAGAATCCAGCGCTCTAGAATCCAGGAGCGGCAGGTCAGAGGGAAGTGTCAGGGAGCAGAGACAAAGTAGATGAAGTGAGCTGGTGTAACCATGGAGATGGGATATGCTCGCTTAGCTTCCCCGCAGTTGTGTGTGTGACCGGCGTGCAATAGCACTAGCGCGGGTAAGAGGTCGAGGGGTGTGGCGATGACATCATCGATACGGGGTCATATTCGTCGTCCATACGAAGCCAAACGAGAGCCGTTTTCGAATTTTTTCACCCTGAGACCAGGTTTCTAAAAAGTGCGTTTTCAGGATTCGTCCGGACGGTCGGCCCAAACGATGCAAAACGTGCGTTTGCACAAAAAAACGTTTCCGTGTGGATGGCAAATTTGCCAAATTCTGCTTTGAGTGTTGCATAATTGCAAGTTGAAAAACAGTTTCCCATGTTTTTGGTTTGGCACACAACTAGGCGGTCTAAACCTAAATTGATATGTGGGCCGGATTTGGCCCCGTAGGCCTTGAGTTTGACACATGTGCCCTATCAGATCGCTATATATTTTTAAGTTTGACAGGCTTAAAAATAAAAAACAACTTTTTGAGAAAGAAGAAAAAACATTTAAACTTCAATAGGGGCCTTCGCCCCGATGATGGTGGTGCTCGTGCCCCAATTATTTACAGTGTGTTGTAACGTGACCCATAGTTAGACCATCTTTACGATAATAAAGCTGCCTCTTCTGATGAATCTGAGGGTCCCTGTGAATCGGAAGGCCCCTGTGAATCTGAGGGACCCTGTGAGGGACCCTGTGAATCTGAGGGACCATGTGAATCTGAGGAACGCTGTGAATCTGAGGAACCCTCTGACTCTGAGGGACCTTGTGAATCTGAGGGACCTTGTGAATCTGACGGACCCTGTGAATCTGAGGAACCCTCTGACTCTGAGGGACCTTGTGAATCTGAGGGACCCTCTGACTCTGAGGGACCCTGTGAATCTGAGGGACCTTGTGAATCTGAGGAACCCTGTGAATCTGAGGGACCCTTTGACTCTGAGGGACCTTGTGAATCTGAGGAACCCTGTGAATCTGAGGGACCCTGTGAATCTGAGGGACCCTGTGAATCTGAGGGACCCTGTGAATCTGAGGAACCCTGTGAATCTGAAGGCCCCTGTGAATCTGAGGGACCCTGTGAATCTGAGGGACCCTGTGGACCCTGTGAATCTGAGGGACCCTGTGAATCTGAAGGCCTCTGTGAATCTGAGGGACCCTGTGACTCTAAGGCACCCTGTGAATCTGAAGGCCCCTGTGAATCTGAAGGCCCCCGTGCGACCTGAAGAGCCCGCTGAATCTGAGGGACCCTGTGAATCTGAAGAACCCTTGTGACTCTGAGGGACCCTGTGAATCTGAGGGACCCTGTGGACCCTGTGACTCTGAGGGACCCTGTGAATCTGAGGGACACTGTAGATCTGACGGCCCCTGTGAATCTGAGGGACCCTGTGAATCTGAGGGACCCTGTGAATCTGAAGGCCCCTGTGAATCTGAAGAACCCTGTGAATCTGAGGGACCCTGTGAATCTGAAGAACCCTGTGACTCTGAGGGACCCTGTGAATCTGAGGGACCCTGTGGACCCTGTGAATCTGAGGAACCCTGTGAATCTGAGGGACCTTTTGAATCTGAGGGACCCTGTGAATCTGAGGGACCCTGTGAATCTGAAGGCCCCTGTGAATCTGAAGAACCCTGTGAATCTGAGGGACCCTGTGGACCCTGTGAATCTGAAGAACCCTGTGAATCTGAGGGACCCTGTGACTCTGAGGGACCCTGTGACTCTGAGGGACCCTGTGAATCTGAAGGCCCCTGTGAATCTGAAGAACCCTGTGACTCTGAGGGACCCTGTGAATCTGAGGCACCCTGTGGACCTTGTGAATCTGAGGGTCCCTGTGAATCTGAGGGACCCTGTGGACCCTGTGAATCTGAGGGTCCCTGTGAATCTGAGGGACCCTGTGACTCTGAGGGACCCTGTGAATCTGACGGCCCCTGTGAATCTGAATAACCCTGTGACTCTGAGGGACCCTGTGAATCTGAGGCACCTTGTGGACCCTGAGAATCTGAGGGACCCTTTGAATCTGAGAGACCCTGTGAGGGACCCTGTGAATCTGAGGGACCTTGTGGACCCTGTGAATCTGACGGCCCCTGTGAATCTGAGGGACCCTGTGAATCTGAGGGACCCTGTGACTCTGAAGAACCCTGTGACTCTGAGGGACCCCGTGAATCTGACGGCCCCCGTGAATCTGACGGACCCTGTGACTCTGAAGAACCCTGTGACTCTGAGGGACCCCGTGAATCTGACGGCCCCCGTGAATCTGACGGCCCCCGTGAATCTGCGTCAATCTGACGGCCTCTGTGATTTTGTAGGACTCTGTGAATCTGACGGCTCCTGTGAATGTGAGGGTCCCTATCTGATGGACCTGGGTAACCTGATGGACCTGGGTAACCTGATGGACCTGGGTAACCTGATGGACCTGGTAGACCGGATGGACCTGGTACACCTGATGGACCTGGGTAACGTGATGGACCTGGTACATCCGATGGACCTTGTACACCGGATGGACCTGGGTAACCTGATGGACCTTGTACACCGGATGGACCTGGGTAACCTGATGGACCTGGTACACCTGATGGACCTGGGTAACCTGATGGACCTGGTACACCTGATGGACCTGGTACACCTGATGGACCTGGGTAACCTGATGGACCTGGTACATCCGATGGACCTGGTACACCTGATGGACCTGGTACACCTGATGGACCTTGATTCTCTGTTGGCAATAAGCGAGCCACCTGTTTGAAGAAAACACAATTTCAAGTGGAAATGTGTTTACGGGAATACAGAATAATAAAACAGAACGTACAGAGTCTATATTTGGTGTGCTGGTGTAAACCTCCTGGGTGGATGGAGTAGGTAGATTTACCTCTTGCTTCTGTGCTTCAACATGAATTCTTTGATCCTGCAAAGAGTTTCATACTGTTGAGTTTGGACTATTCATTTCCAGAAAAGAAATGACAACAAATGAAATTGTCACATAAGGTGTCATTGAACTCAGCAGAGAGTTCCTTCTTCATTGGTGATGGTTTGGCCCGCCCCCAATGCTTAAGCCACGCCCCTTTCATAAAATTTCAACCGTTTAAGGAATATCCTTGTGTGAGGTATCCTTGAACTCGGGAGGGAGTTCCCTTTTCATAGTTGACAATTTGCGGTTCTGAGTGCCGCGCAAATGCACGCGGTTTTAAAGTGATGGTTGGGTAATTTCACCCTAGGGTCCTTTGCACCATGATCTCGAGCCAAACACCCCCAGAAGCTTTTTTCACCTGGGTGAACATTGGGAGCGTTAGCGTAGCGAAGCGTTATCAGCTGAATAGCTTAGCGCAGAGGCTAATGGATCCGAAGTGTCTCTTAACATTACCCCACTAATAATGCCCGATATGATACCAAACGTCTACAGTAGTACAAATAGGTTATGCATCCATAAAATGATGGATTGTAAAAATTGTAAGTACACCAGAAGTTTATGTAAATAACCCTTGCCTGCTGGCTTCTGCTCTCTGCTGCTGCTGCTGCTGCTGCTGCTGCTGTTACTACCGGGCGTAAGAGTGCTTAGGGACATCTACAAATTACAACAACGAAAAGAGATGCAACAAAAAATTATTTATAATTTAATGATTAAATAAGGTAATGTCTCCAAACTTACCTCAATTATTACTTGTCTCCTGCTAGTTATACTACAGCACTTACTTTAAAAAATAAGTTAAATTAAAAAATTTTTTTGTTGCATCTCTTTTCGGTGTTGTAATTTGTAGATGTCCCTAAGCACTCGCCTTCACAGCAGCAACAACAACAGCAGAGAGCAGAAGCCAGCAGGCAAGCGTTATTTACATAACCTTCTGGTGTACTTACAAACTTTACAATCCATCGTTTTATGAGTGCATAACCTATATATACTAGTGTAGACCTTTTGGTATCATTTCGGGCATTATTAGTGGGTAATGTTAAGAGACACTTCGGATCCATTAGCCTTCCGCTTAAGCTATTCAGCGGCTAACGCTACTTCTACGGTAACTCCCCAATGTTAGACCCAGGTGAAAAAGCTTGGGGGTGTTTGGCTCGAGGTCATGGTGCAAAGGACCCTAGGGTGAAATTATCCGAACCATCACTTTAAGGATTATTATTATTCTGAGCGTTGCTTGCATTTTTGAGGTGGTTAGCATGCTGGAAAACTCACCAAAATTTGCACACGTCATAACTATTTGAAACTACAAAGTTATGTAGTGATTAGGCTCGGTTGTTGCCAGGGGGGCTCCATAGCGCCCCCTAACGTACGCCTTAAATTGGACAAAAGTAATAAGTTAATATACCAAATTTGTAGGGAACATAGGTCTCCTCTTGAACTCCATGGTACTATTTTTAGAAAAAAACAATTGCATAATTCTAAAATTTCCGAAAAATTGATTTTCGTGCGAAAAAATCTTCATTTTACCAACACATGTTTGAGCACTTTATAATGCACGAAAACTCTCAAGCTTTGGCAGCCATGTGCAGAATATTAAACTCTTTCATCTGAATACATATTTAGGCTTGGGAGTGGTATGGTTGCTCTACAGCGCCCCCTAATTGGTTTTAGCACTTAGGCACATTTTTGACGGCCTCAATATATACGAAAACTCACAAAAATTGGCGCCCACATAAACACCTGGGAGCTTTGCGAGATCGTACAGCAATTTTACCCAAACCTGTAAGCGGGCTCTATAGCGCCCCCTAAGGCGTGAAAGTGCTTAGCTTGGACATAGTTGCTCCGATCTTCACCAAATTTAATATGCATATTGCTCTAATCATTGCGGACATATTTCCCATTTACCTTCATTAGCTCCCCCCAACCGGAAGGCGGCCATTATTAATTATTCATTTTTCATGTGTTTTACATTCTTTCGAACCATTAGATGGCTATTTGTTGGATAGTTTTAATTTTATTTCAATAATCTGCAAAATATCGATATATGGGAAACGTGCTTAGTCTAACTGCTCCTGGGGCGTGAGTCAGATCGGCACGAAAACTTGCAAGTAGACTCGGAGGACACTCATGACAAAAAGTTATCAAGAGAATTTTGAATTAAAACAACGCGCAAGTTATGGAGGACCAACTTCCTGCAGGTGGGTGTCAAAACAGGAACGGTTGTATCTTGGCAAAAGTTATTCCGATTTACATGAAACTTAGAATGTTTGGTCTACATGTGATGTTGTGTCTTGCAGCTTTAATTAAAATTTTATTTTTGTTATTTGTACCATGTTTTTTTGTTAAAGCGAGAGCTCATACTCTGCTTCTGACTGGCTAATATTCCTTACCGAGGTACTGTCAGGGCACGCCCTCATACTCTGCTTCTGACTGGCTAGTAGTCCTTACCTAGTTACTGTCAGGGCACGCCCTCATACTCTGCTCCTGACTGGCTAGTAGTCCTTACCTAGCTACTGAGCATGTGCGACTCCCAACAAAGATGTTACAGAAGTGAGATGTCTCACTCTGTAGCTAAAACAGAGAGCTCAACACACAGGGTGAAAAGAGGAGCTGCAGAAATGTGCAGTACAACAAAAAATATGGTGTTTTTATGAAAATTAAACCATGTAAACCTATTCTGGTACAACCTCTAAATAATGAGCATAATAAAAGGTTCAAACAGATGACTGCTAATGTGTTCCTTCCTCTTGGAAAGTGTTTCATACAATAATTTAAACGTATAAAGCCGCTACAATCTAGATGAAAATGACTTAATGCTTAACACATGAGGATTCTTTACCTGGTGTCTTGTTGGTGAAAGACGCAATAGGAGAGGGACCCATTCTTCTGCAACATATAAACATTTCTACACATTTAGTATTTTGTCCATGGTCTTTTGACAGACAGACAGACAGACAGACAGAGAGACAGACAGAGAGACAGACAGAGAAAGAGACAGGCAGGCAGCCAGAGAGAGAGAGAGAGAGAGACAGACAGACAGGCAGACCGAGAGAGACAGGCAGAGACAGAGAGAGAGACGCAGACAGGCAGGCAGACAGGCAGACAAACCGAGAGAGACATGCAGAGAGAGAGAGAGAGAGAGAGAGAGAGACAGGCAGGCAGACAGGAAGGCAGGCAGGCAGACAGACAGGCAGGCGCGAATGTATTTACCATCGTCTCCTGTGAGTGGCTGTTCTTGCTCCTGCAAAGAGTTTCATACAATGAGGGAAAGTTTAACAAAGAAAAAGAAATAAATAACTGAAATGCGGGATAAGTTTTATAAGCTCTAATTTCACACTTTTCAGTTTTAAACTGTAGGAAAGTGATGAAGATATTGATGGTCAGTCAGTTGAGCAGATATTGCGTTGAGAGAGCTGACATTCAGAAACAAACCTGTGTTCTAGTGGCTCTTCCCGTTTCCCAATGTTTTTTTAGTTCTTCTTTCAACTTTGGTTTTGCGTCTTCTCTCATAATCTCTTTTAGGATGTTTTCCTCTTCATCCAATGTCACTTTCTCATACAAAATGTTTGTGTAGCAACAATCTGAATCCGTACAGCGACAATGTGTATGCGTACAGCAACAAGCTGTATCCGTACAGCAACAAGCTGAGTCCGTACAGCATGAGCGGCCATAGCTTTTCTTCCGCCCGATGGATGAGCTAACGCCAGCTACGACCACGATACCGAAGAGCAGAGACATTCCGATGAGCTGAAAAAGATGCAACAAAGATCGTTATATTATTCATCACAGAAGCTGCTAAAAAACAGTATTTGCAATAAAATTGTATTAAAGCGCCCATATTATGCTCATTTTCAGGTTCATAACTGACTTGAGCTTCTAAAGATACAGGAAGTCGTTCATTTTCAACGGAAGCTTCTCTCAGCTGCGAGGAGTGTCAAATCTGTCGGCATCGCGTTTTGGGCGTTTTGAGCGTCCAGAGCGTCCAGAGCGTCCAGAGCGTCAATCAGAAAGTTGAAAGTATGTCAACTTTATGGTAATGAGCTATGACGCTGTTCAGCGGCAAGCAGCGGCAAAACGCCAGCAACCAATCGGAATATAGACGTCCTTCGCGCTGGCTGATTCCGGAGAAACATTCGATGTAAACTTTGGTTCCTACAAAAACATTAGCTCCGTGAAAATGTTAATGAAATAATCGCCGTTGCTGGGTCCCCCTATCAGTTATGATATGACGTTGTTTGCGTATAGGCAGGTAACGTTAACTGGTCGTTAACGTTACCTGCCGGTCACATGGTCTCTAACCGGTCCGCTCACGGTGAAGTCCTGCACGGGTCAACAGCTGGCGGCTGCTCGCTCTGCCTGCATTCTGCTGCGGTTCAGCGGCTAACGAGCGAGCTAACTGCTAACAGACACCAACAAACAATACAAATTCTGTCCTTATATATGTAATTTATAAAAGGTTTCTAGTGTCAGTGTGTTGGCCGTTCAGCGGCTGCTTGTGCTTTTTCTTCAATCGTGTGTTAAACATGATCGAAGAATGCTGCCACGTCAGAGCGGCCAAAGCGTCAAACAGCTTCCCCGTACTTTCTGACAAGCGTCCTCAACAGGGCGGCCAGAGCTTTTTTGCAGCTCAAGTCGGCGGCGGTGTGTACTTACAGTCAGGTTGTACCAGAATAGGTTTACATGGTTTAATTATCAAAAAACACCATATTTTTTGTCGTACTGCACATTGCTGCAGCTCCTCTTTTCACCCTGTGTTCAAGTCTCTGTTTTAGCTACAGAGTGAGACCTCTTTTCTTCTTCTCCTTCTGTACTATCTTTGATTGCACTCGCACATGCTCAGTAGCTCAGATCGTAGATCATGTCAGCTAGCTCCATAGACAGTAAAAGAAAGGCTGTTTCTCCAACTTCAGTCAGTTCCAAGGCAGGATCAGCTGGGAGACTTCTTCTAAACCAGGGAGCACATGGAAGTAGTTCTTTTGGAGATTATGGTGAACTAGTGTGTGTTGGAGCAGTGCTTTGCTATTGAGAACGAGGTAGCATGCTAGCGCTAGCATGCTAACGCTAGCATGCTAACGGTTGCAGTTAGCCAGCTTTTTTCGGCTAGTGACGTAGAAAGCCGTGCCGATTTTGACCAGCTCACCAGGAGACTGAAGGCAGGACACATTCAGAAACTGTATCTCACTCAGAACACCATGGACGGATTTTATCAAAGTTTGTATGAAGCACCAGAGACACAAAATAACACCCAAAATCACCAGAACAAGTGATTTCTTCATAATATGGGCACTTTATTAGGCTCGTTCGAGATGAGCCAGGTCTGATCTGGTGATCACCGGCGATCACCGCCCAATGCATGCTGGGTAGATTTGTGTCCGACTTGATCCCGACTCGCTCTGACGTCATAATGCACATGTGGGCTGCAATAACCTCACGAGATCAAGGCGGCCGCAGGTTTGAGAGCCAGGCAGCGCAGTTGCTCTTCACCGACTGCAAGACCCAAGGTGGACCCAGGGGGCATGCTGGGAAACGCCTGGCGGCCTCTCAGCTGATCTAATAGCTGATTGGTTCAGAATCCACTAAATATGATGACGTTTTATATACAGTACAGGCCAAAAGTTTGGACACACTTTCTCATTCAATGTGTTTCTTTATTTTCATGACTATTTCCATTGTAGATTCTCACTGAAGGCATCAGAACTATGAATGAACACATATGGAATTATGTACTTAACAAAAAAGTGTGAAATAACTGAAAACATGTATTATATTTTAGATTCTTCAAAGTAGCCACCCTTTGCTTTTTTGATAACTCTGCAAACCCTTGGTGTTCTCTCAATGAGCTTCATGAGGTAGTCACCTGAAATGGTTTTACCTTCACAGGTGTGCTTTGTCAGGGTTAATTAGTTGGAAGTTTTTCCCTTGTTAATAAAAAGCAAAGGGTGGCTACTTTGAGGAATCTAAAATATAAGACATGTTTTCAGTTATTTCACACTTTTTTGTTAAGTACATAATTCCATATGTGTTCATTCATAGTTTTGATGCCTTCAGTGAGAATCTACAATGTTAATAGTCATGAAAATAAAAAGGAAACACATTGAATGAGAAAGTGTGTCCAAACCTTTGGCCTGTACTGTATATAGAGGCTGGAATTGGCTGGAAACCCCCTGCTGCTTCAGCCTGCTCTCGTTCGCTTTACAGGCGAGGCGCAGTTCATCTCGAACGGGCCTAGTGTGTGTGTGTGTGTGTGTGTGTGTGTGTGTGTGTGTGTGTGTGTGTGTGTGTGTGTGTGTGTGTGTGTGCATAATTAAATTATTAGCATGCTAATCAAATTTTATAGCAGTTTTAGGAAGGGGACATTTTTGTACTGTAACAAGTAACAGTAACAAGTAGGAGGTATTTTTTTATTTTTATTAATCTGAAACAACACAAAAAAAGACAATGCATCAAAATCCATGCTGTTGCTAATCATTGATATCTCTGTGAAAAAAAAAGAAAATTCCCCCTCTAGCATTTAGTAAAACAGAAAATAATTAATTTTTCATAAATAACGTTAATAAAATGGCATTCAAAGGGTTAAAATTCTGAAAATGAATGAATTTATTTTTATTTTGTTATCAGGACTGATTTAGGTTAAAATATTTGACTCAGTGAAAGGGTAAATCAGGCTGACATCTTTGTCCTCTTATGACACCAAAGGCACTCTTTAAGTGACATGCAACAGCTTATAGTCGCGCCATCTTGCGAAAAAAACCCATCACACACCCAAAAGATAATAAAATCATGATCTCAAGAAACGAAATATCTTTTACAACCGCAGCTGTTCTCAGCCTCCGTGTGCAGATCTCTGTGGGAAAAAAAGAAAATTCCCCTCTAGCATTTAGTAAAACAGAAAATAATTAATTTTTCATAAATAACGTTAATAAAATGGCATTCAAAGGGTTAAAATTCTGAAAATGAATGAATTTATTTTTATTTTGTTATCAGGACTGATTTAGGTTAAAATATTTGACTCAGTGAAAGGGTAAATCAGGCTGACATCTTTGTCCTCTTATGACACCAAAGGCACTCTTTAAGTGACATGCAACAGCTTATAGTCGCGCCATCTTGCGAAAAAAACCCATCACACACCCTAAAGATAATAAAATCATGATCTCAAGAAACTAAATATTTTTTACAACCGCAGCTGTTCTCAGCCTCCGTGTGCAGATTAAACACCGACACATAACACAGACTAACGTTTTGTGTAGAAAGCGAGAAAAACTCACCTTTGACGTGTTTTTCACTTTAGAGATGGCTGTCCGTTCCTCAGGTGTGAGGTCTTTTTTGTCTTTGCAGGCCAGCTGTTTCTGTTGATCAGGTTCCTGATCTCTCGCACAGCAAACCCACCAGTCTCCATCGATCAACAGAGAGCTAACCCACAGTAGACCTATGAAAGCTGCCTTGATAACGTGATAAACTACATAACAACAACTTGGCAAACAGGAAGGTTTACATCTGCATCTACATAGACATGCTTTGTCCGTCCAGAGTTGTAAAACAAATATAATACCAAATGGCATAGCCATGTCCATAAAGCAACTAAAATCTCCTTCACAATTGCACTCATAATCCCTGTCGAGCACAACATTGTAAATAAAAATCACAATGATTGCAGCGAATGTGCTGAGTTGTGGAAGAGCGAAATCTGGAAAGATGTTTTTCATCTTTGCTGCAAAGTTTAATTGTGCTGCGAGCTGCTGCTTGGTACCTCTGGGGTATATACCAACACAAAACCAATCATTTCCTGTTTCACACAGACCTTCAGAGTTCAGAGACGGTACCGTCTCTTGAAGGCTGGAGTAGACGGCTAAACCACAAACATACGAGAAGATGTGAGCCGCTTCAAAACGCTTCCAGGAAACAGATAACAAATCTGTTTCTTAGAATATCTAAACCAGGGGGCACCAGGGAGCCCCCAAGGACCACATGAGGAGCCCTCAGGCCTGTTCTAAAAATGAAAACTGAATATTGATCTTATCTGTTTCCCACCTTGTTAAGTCATTGTTGATAATTATTGTGAGAAATCATTAACATGATCAGTGTCTTCACATAGATGAGCATCATTAATCATTAATAATCATATATAACTAAAGGCAAACTGAGCACATTTGTTATTTCAGAGAAACTGGTAGCCCTTCGTATGACTCAATAGCCATGAAGTAGCTCTCAGTTTCAAAAAGGTTGGTGACCCCTGGTCTAAACCATTCGAACGTAGGCCAGGATGAAGTGCTGCTGGTCCTTCGAGCCCCCCTGACCTTCACTGCCACAGGTGTTGGGCCCATGGGATGGAGAGGGGTTGGCCATGTAGCTTCTTCGGGCTGTGCCTGGCCGGGCTTCGTGTTCCTCTCAATCATTTGGGTTCAACACTGGGAGGGGAGAGGGGGGGTTGAGATGTCCGACTACATAGGGAAGTCCCGGGACATGTCTGCATGGATTTTTTGTTTTAAAAAGCGAAAACATTATCGGGGAAAAGAAAACGAAAAAAGTGACAAAAACATTGAAAGAATTGTCCCCAAAAAACTTTAAGAAACCCCCTCTGCATTCTGGGAGAAAATAATATGATTACAGGGGGCTGTAATCATATTATTTTCTCCCAGAATGCATTGCCATTTACAGTAGGATCCTGTGAGGTTTACAGTCATTCAGTCTCGTCTTTGAGTCAAAGAATCAAAAAAACGAAATGTCCCGGAGCCTCCAGGGTAGAGCTGAGCCCGACTTTACGTTAGAGCTGAAGATCTTTTAATTTCTATCATTTTATACGGGCTTGGTCCGGGCTCGGGCTCGTGCCCCGGGGTGCGCGGTAAATGAGCGGTCAGGTGATGCGTTGTGATTAGCGCGAAAATGGATGCTGAGCTGGGGCGGATATACCGGGGTGGCATAGGGTGGCAGATGCCACCCTAAAAGAAAGCCTTGCCAAACCTGCTGCCACCCCAGTTGGCAGCAACGAATTAAAAGTTACGGCCAATTTGACAATTTGAGCGTGAATCTCCAAATGCAACAGTTTTCTTCTCCTCTCACACATCTGCCACTCATCACCTGGGTCCTACCTTAATGCCTGTCCTGTGATAAAGCCCCTTACTTCTATCAGACTTCTATCTCCTGTTAAGTGAGATCACATTGTATGGTCGCCTCAAATGCAGGACACTGATTGGATGAGATGAAGTTTGTCTGTATGAGTTTGTAAATGGCAGCCTGTGTCCTTTTGTAGCGTGTACTGTAAATACTATTTCTAATCAAACTGTGATTAAATTCAGTATATATGCGTCTGACATATGTTGCCACCCCTCAAAAATTCCTGCCCCACCCTCTAGCCACCCCATAAATATGTTTCTAATGTTTCTTCCTGATGCTGAGGAAACGGAGGCTTGAGCCTCTGGCGATTACGTTTTGGTTGCACCGACAAAGAAAGCAAAGTCTGAGGTGCAGAACACTTTTGACCGTGTAAAGAGCTGCGGGTTCGGGCTTTTAAAAAGCTGTCAATCAAAATCTACTAGTCGGGCTCGGGCCGAATTCTGTCGGGCCAAACTTTTAAGGCCCGATTACAGCTCTACTGTAGACCTGCTTTATATGAAAATTGCCCTGGGATAATTAATGATGCCAGATGACTCGGCACCACATTAGTGAAATCTTTGTAGAAAGGAGAGATTTGTGCTGAGAATGACAATTTATAAAATGTGATTTAGTGTCCGAAGCAGAGCCAGTAGTGTTCATAGCTGCTGTCAGTGAGGAAGGCACATCTACTGTCAGCTGCGAACAAGCAGACATGATCAGATTAGTTACAACATAATCGCTTTTTACACCCAAACGTTACTAGTGACCCATTATGCTTTTTAGGATAGTAAATACAGTATACAAAGCCCACGAGTGAAAGGGAATAGATAGTTATGTGAATTATTCAGACTGATCTCATCAAGTGGTGTATGTATGACACGCCAATTCGTATGCCATTTTTGGCGTGTTATCAAGACGCACTTTTTAGCGTGTTTATCAATGTTTGGCCTCCGTTGACTGAAGCCTGAGACACACCGAGCCGATAATCGGCCGTTGGACAGTCTGGTGAGGTCAGTGACGCGAATCTGTTTTTAAACTGACCTTTGTTGATCTGAAATGAAGACAGATTCAGCAACTGCATACACACACACACACACACGGCCTATTTCTCTCTTAAAATGTTTTCAGAAACACGTTTCGGTGAACTATTTTAGTCCAATATGAGATCAGATTCTGAACGAGCCGCCATGACAGTCTGGCTTTGAATTTCCGGAGAAAACAAACCCATGTGACGCGTTCGTCCAATCAGCTGCCGGTTTTCATTTCTTGGGCAACAATACAGAGTAGTGCCGCCTGCTGTTATGGAGACGTATTACACTTATTACAATTTATATAATTCTTTATTTCATTTCAAGTTTTGGATATCTGTGGACACTTATTTGCACAGAAATATAATCTGATATTGTTGAACATCATTGGGTTGTTGATGTTAACTGTTATAATAAATCTACATTAGTACAACACAGTATATTTGCCCTGAATTGGGAATGCTATTTTACAAAAATTCACTGAATTAGAAGGCTGTAGAGAGAACAGGGCCCTATTACAGACTTCTATACTAAGGTTTTAATGGATGGTTCCCTACAGCGCTCTTCACAAGTACAGCTAATGATCACTATACTTTCATTACATTTTGAGTGGTTTCTTCAAATTTTAACAGTTTCTAAACAGTATTCGGACTAAACTTTGACATACACCAGTCTGTGATTATCCATCAACAGACATTACTGTAATATTAGTGAAAATCATTCATCATTTCTGCTTTTTTGACTGAAAATGTGGTATAATTTCATTTAAAAGAGGTTTATTGACCATGAATTCCAAAAATTTTGTGTAACAGTAGTGGTAATAAGTTGGTAAGTGGCGCGTATACAGTACTGGTGGTAGTGGACGAACGCATCAACAGTCAAAGAAAGGGACAAAAATTTTGAAAAAGGACAAATGTTGAAAAAAGGCACAAAAACATTGAAAAAAGGACAAACATTGAAAAAATGGACAAAACCATTGAAAAAATGGACAAATGTTGAAAAAATGGACAAAATCATTGAAAAAGACAGAAATTTTGAAATAATTGACAAAAACATTGAAGAAATTGACAAAACCATTGAAAAAAGGACAGAAATGTTGAAAAATGGACAAAAACATTGAAAAAATGGACAAAAACATTGAAAAATGGACAAAAACATTGAAAAATTGACAAAAGCATTGAAAAAAGGACAAATGTTGAAAAAAGGACAAATGTTGAAAAAATGGACAAAAGCATTGAAAAAAGGACAGACATTTTGAAGAAATTGACAAAAACATTGAAAAAATTGACAAAATCATTTAAAAAAGGACAGAAATGTTGAAAAAAATTACAAAAACATTGGAAAATTGACCAACACAGAAAAAATTGACAAAACCATTGGAAACAGGACAGAAATGTTGAAAAAAGGGACAAAACATTGAAAAAAGTGTCAAAAGTATTAATTTTCTATTTTGACCTGAGAGGACAACAAGTAGAAGGTTGGCTTGAAGACAACACGAGCGTTAATATAGTCATCAGTCGTGAAGTGAAGTGGGCCGGTCTAAGGCCTGAACCTCCAGCGCTGAGTGATATATAGAATCTAAAATACAATGCTGAAACCCACGTAGCTTCTTCGGGTTCCAGTGACCTTCAGCACTGTGAAGTAGGGCCATGAAGGTGAGCAGCGCTGCAGTGACAGGATGCCAACAGGTTACTGACGAGAGACGCAGCTCAAGATGGAAAGAGTCGGCCTGAGAAAGAAAAACCACACGCACTCGTGGTCGTTTCATGCCAGCCTTGGGTCATGAGTACTTTCTATTCTGCAGGCGCCAGCTCCTCCAGCTCTGCAGTGCACGCTGTGTGCACTGGTTTTAGTTTTTCACTGAAGCTACCGGCCTGTTGGTTTGATCGGACTAAACCAACGTCTAATGCAGGGTGGGGGGTCACACTCAACTTCACTGAGGGCCACACCGGAAATGAGAATCACAACAAAGGCCAGACATGGAGAGTTTATTGACATGTTTTTATTTAGAAAAAGTCAAATATCTTTGAATGTATTAATGCATGTTTTATATAGTCTTCTCACTTACAGTTTGGTCGACACAAGAGCCTAAAAAAGTTCCTTAGCCATCATAAAAAAAAACAATGCGACAAAAAACATCTGAAAAAAGCTTGGCAAAAGTGGCTTAAAACATGGACAAAAAGCACCAAAAGTGTCGGCAAAAACTTCCTAAAAAGCGACAAAAACCAAGCGAACAAAATGTATTGTGAACCTAAATTGATATGCGGGCCCAATCAAAATTGGCAAAGGCCCGAATTTGGCCCACGGGCCTTGAGTTTGACACAGGTGGTCTAATCTATGAAAATGATTACGACACGGTACAGAGAAATCCTCGTACGCAAATTTGTAAAAATAATAATCTGTGAAATGTTATTCCACGGTGATTAGTATACACATCCAAAAGCAGCACCAATCTTAATATCTTAATTCAACATCTGAATGATATCTTACGAAAAGTTATTCGTATTTTTTGGCGCGTTATCGTATGAATGTCCCGCAACCTTAGCGATTGGTGCACATGCAGTGCAGAACCTGTTT
>NC_053123.1:35103478-35113478 GCF_010015445.1 Perca fluviatilis | reverse complement strand
GGGCGCGGGAGATGGACTCAACTTCGGGACCCAGCTGGGCTTCCTGTGGATCAGGGAGGCAGCAGAGACGCTCTGATTGGATTAAATAAACTGAGGCACAACAGTTTTGAATGTTTATTGGAAAATATTAACAGTCTGTTTGGTGGAGGTTGCAGCTGGTGTTGATCTGAGGCCAGCTCTGTCAAGGTTTTGGACGCACGCGACGCGACGCACGCCGCACGTGACGCACGCACGCGACGCGCACGCACGACGCCAAGACGCACGCACGCCGCACGCACGCACGCATTTTTGAAAACTCCGGGATATGAGGCTATAACTATAAATGGTCAACTAGTGGATCATGTACAATCCTATAGATAGCTAGGGACAAGTATTGACTACAAATTAAATTTCCAGGAAAATTGTGAGGAAAGGACAACAGCACCTATACTGTTTGAGAAAATTGTACCATTTTCATATAGACAAGACCATGATGACATTATTCTATTAGGCCAGCTCTGTCAAGAGAAACACTCCGTGAGCTGGTGAATGCAGGTTAACGGTTGCTGTCACTACCCAAAGTGAGTAGATTGCAGGTTTGAGTAGCGCATGCTCAGATTTAAACTGTTTACGGCATAACGTGTCTTACTGAAATTTGTGAAATCTGTAAAATAATAAACATTTCTCTTTACATACAATAACAGAAGATGGAAATCATTTCAAAAACGTTTTAGCTCTCTATGATTGTTAGATTGCTAACGTTAGCTCAAAACGCCATTCAAGTGACAGCCAATGTTGTGTTTGATTGCTAACTTGTAGCTAGCAGTCATTTCAAAAACGTTTTAGCTATCTATGATTGTTTGATTGCTAACGTTAGCTCAAACCGCCGTTAGCATCTAGTAGGCTACTTGATTGCTAACGTTAGCTCAAACCGCGGTTAGCATCTAGTCGTTAGCTCAAACCGCCGTTAGCATCTAGTAGGCTACTTGATTGCTAACGTTAGCTCAAACCGCCGTTAGCATCTTGTAGGTTACTTGTCGCAAAGTGACGCATGCGCAACTCACATCTGCACTCTACTCACTTTGGGTAGTGACAGTTGCTGTTGTCTCACCTCTGTTGTGTCTCCTCTCCAGAGTGTTCAGGCTGAAAGAGTCCCCCAGCGTATCGAGCCCCATTTTAAAGGTTCCGGGAGAGACCATGTTTCATGTAGCAAAGGGGTGTTGGAGTACTTTAAGTGACTGTACTTGCTAAACTAACTATGTTTGATTGGATTAGGTAACATAATGTAAGTAAACTGAAATAACAGTAGAGATGTATTTGATGTGTTGGTTGTATTTTGTATAACTGTTCAAATTAAGTACATTTCAGACTTAACTTGTAATATGGTAGGGTCGAAATAAGGTCAGTGGCAGGCTATGAAAGGCTGCCCGTTTTCCTCTTAGCGCTGCTGCTGTCTGGACCGCATGCTGCCTGTGATGTTCAGTTTGCTGGTCGCAATCATGGCGTACATGTTTGTGTTAATTGTTGGGGAAATAAACACCTGTTGATCTGCACCGTACCTCTGCCTCAAGCCTCCTGCTGTACTTATCCAACTGCTATGCGGCCATTCTAACAGGGGGCAGAGCCAGATGTTGGAAACCCAAACCTGGGGAGGGGTCGGGGGTGGGGGGGGTGCTCCATTTACACCAGCTATATGAACTGTTTTTCAAGACATTTGATAACAGTAAGCTTAGCAATTTGTACATTAATTTGGGAAAACATAATATCACCAAACTCCACCAGACTCTATGTAAATAATCAAGACTTTTAGCGTGTATAGAGCCAGCATATCTCCACCAGACTCCATGTTAATAATCAGGACTTCTAGCGTGTATAGAGCCAGCATATCTCCACCAGACTCCATGTAAATAATCAGGACTTTTAGCGTGTATAGAGCCAGCATATCTCCACCAGACTCCATGTTAATAATCAGGACTTCCTAGCTGTATAGAGCCAGCATATCTCCACCAGACTCGATGTTAATAATCAGGACTTTTAGAGTGTATAGAGCCAGCATATCTCCACCAGACTCCATGTTAATAATCAGGACTTCTAGCGTATAGAGCCAGCATATCTCCACCAGACTCCATGTAAATAATCAGGACTTTTAGAGTGTATAGAGCCAGCATATCTCCACCAGACTCCATGTAAATAATCAGGACTTCTAGCGTGTATAGAGCCAAGCATATCTCCACCAGACTCCATGTAAATAATCAGGACTTTTAGCGTTATAGAGCCAGCATATCTCCACCAGACTCCATGTTAATAATCAGGCTTTTAGCGTGTATAGAGCCAGCATATCTCCACCAGACTCCATGTTAATAATCAGGACTTTTAGCGTGTATAGAGCCAGCATATTTCCACCAGACTCCATATAAATAATCAGGACTTCTAGCGTGTATAGAGCCAGCATATCTCCACCAGACTCCATGTAAATAATCAGGACTTTTAAGCTGTAGTTAGAGCCAGCATATCTCCACCAGACTCCAGAAAATAATCAGGACTTTTAGCGTGTATAGAGCCAGCATATCTCCACCAGACTCCATGTAAATAATCAGGACTTTTAGCGTGTATAGAGCCAGCATATCTCCACATGTAAATGGGTGAATTAAGGGTTAATTTCAACCAAACCAGAGTGGTGATTGTTGGAACAGTGGAAAGATGAACCAAGACGGCTTTTGATAGTTTTATTTAGTTTCTGTCCACTTTGAATGAAGCGTGTTTTACGCACGATAAAGTCCTGATTATTTACATGGAGTCTGGTGTAGTTTGGTGATGGTGATTTCGGGCTGTTTCATGTTAAACTAAAAGGATCTTACTCTTTAACTAAAAGGTCTGTCTCTGTAGGGATCCTTTATCCATAATGTTGTCAGACACTTAGAATAATAATCGGAGTCTGGCTGATTAATACCGGACCAACTGTTGAGTGTGATTAATACCTGTCACGATGACTAATAACTGCATGTTTTAGTGTTTAAAAGCTGATTAATGTGAATGTTAACTGCTGTTTGAGTTCCAGCTGAGTGGCTTTTATTTAACAGACTCATTAAGATCAGCAGCTGTTGGGAAGGTGCAGGCGGGGGGGAGTGGGAGAGACGACCGCTGTGCGTTTATAACAACCATTTGTATCCTGATAGTACATATGTATGATGGTCTTTGAATTTATTTCTTTTTAAGCTTTTGTGACAGTTTATTGATCCTTTAGATGTGTTGTTGACACTTTTTAGAACATTAAGGGTTTTTTTTTTGGACAATTTGTTGCTTTTTCAAAACGTTTTTAGGAATTATTTTGATGCTTTTCAGAAGTTTGAGTGTCAAAAAAGTGTAAAAATGTCAAAAGAAATATATTTTCAGATATTGAGGGTAACAGTTTTTGGAGCCTTTTTACACACACACACACACACACACACACACACACACACACACACACACACACACACACACACACACACACACACACACACACACACACACACACACACACACACACACACACACACACACACACACACACACACACACACACACACACACACAAAGAGACACAGACAGACACACGCACACACGCACGCACAGAGACACACACATACAGAGAGACAGACACACACCCACGATGAAGACCAGATCAGAGCCGGTAGATTTCAGGTTCTCGGTGTGAAAACGTTCTGATGAAGATGAGACAACAGCTGATCAAAGTCAATGTTTGTCCCAGAGTTCAGCTGTAAAAAAGGTATATCACTGACTATGTCTCTGTCTGTGTATCTCTGTGTGCGTGTGTGTCTGTGTTCTTATCTCTGCGGGTAAGTAGCGTGTGTGTCTGTGTGTCTGTGTATCTCTGTGTGCGTGTGTGTGTGAGTGAAATATATTTTAAACCAGACCAGACAGACGTCTCCAGGATACAGACCACATTTATTGTGACAGATGAAACCTCTCAGTCGTACCCTGCCCCCCCAAATAAATAGATCAAAACTATTTTAATAACTCAAAGTGTTTCTGCATCAGATTCAGAGGAAACTATCACACGTTTCTGCTCCAACACACCGCACACACACACACACACACACACACACACACACACACACACACACACACACACACACACACACACACACACACACACACACACACACACACACACACACACACACACACACACACACACACACACACACACACACACACACCTGCTCCGACATCTTAATGCCTAAACATGGAATAATAATAATAATAATCTCCTGAAGCCCAGAGGCATTTTAGGGTCAAAAGTTTTACACGCACACACACGCGTACACAAACACACACGCACGCACATACACACACGCACGTACACAAACACACACGCAGACACACAGACACAGGAAACTATTGTTGAGGTTTCTGCTTTAACATCTTAATAACTAAACATGGAATATTAATAATAAAATAATAATAATAAAAATAAAATATTAATAATAAAATAAAAATAAAATAATAATAAAAATAAAATAATAATAAAATAATATTAATAATAATCCTGTCGACCAACAAGCAACTTTTTGTTCTTCAGTCAAAATTAAAAATTAGTTTTTCAACGTTTTGGACGTCTTTTTCGACACTTTTGTGCTTTTCCGACGATGTTTTAGTCGATTTCTTCGGCTCCTTTTGGACGTTTTTGAAGCTTCTTTTTGTTCTTTTTGTTTCTCAAATGCTATAAAATTTCATAAAAACACCCAAATTCAATGAAAGTAGTGAACTGATCATTTATTGAACTCGTGAAGAGCGCTGTAGGGAACCATCCACGTTATTATTTTTTGACAATTTGGTTGAAAGAAAACCCCAAATTTCTGATAGAGAAACTTTTTGAAAATGGGCCAAATTTGACCCCGAAGACAACGGGAGAGTTAAGAGGTCAAAACGACGTGGCCACGGCCAGATTTCCAAACTTAACTGCAAAAAACAGAAGCCAACGACCCAGCGGGTAAAGTTACAGATGCCACGGACATGTATGCAGTTTGTTTTGTATGAATGTACCAAAAGTCAGACTCCCCAAAACTCAACTCTACAGAAGACTTATGAACGAAAACACACCCGAGTCAGTCCCTCCAGAAAAACGAGATCATGTGATCGCATAATCGGCCAAATAAGCTGCACTTTCGCCGCATAATTTGCCGATTTCCGCGCAAAATGTGGGGCTTGCATGATTTCGTAATCCCCGCATTTTCATTGCAAAAAAGTCCCATAATATATCTTAAAGGGATACTCCACCGTTAGTTGAAATAGGGCTCATCGCGGTCTCCCCTAGCTGTAGATAGGTGGGGTCTCCTCTAGCTGTAGATAGGTGGGGTCTCCTCTAGCTGTAGATAGGTGAGGTCTCCTCTAGCTGTAGATAGGTGGGGTCTCCTCTAGCTGTAGATAGGTGGGGTCTCCTCTAGCTGTAGATAGGTGGGTCTCCTCTAGCTGTAGATAGGTGGGGTCTCATCTAGCTGTAGATAGGTGGGGTCTCATCTAGCTGTAGATGTGGGGTCTCCTCTAGCTGTAGATAGGTGGGGTCCCTCTAGCTGTAGATAGGTGGGGTCTCCCCTAGCTGTAGATAGGTGGGGTTTCCTCTAGCTGTAGATAGGTGGGGTCTCCTCTAGCTGTAGATAGGTGGGGTCTCCCCTAGCTGTAGATAGGTGGGGTCTCCTCTAGCTGTAGATAGGTGGGGTCTCCTCTAGCTGTAGATAGGTGGGCCAACGCATTTTTTGTGCATGAATTGTTTTAGTCCGGTGCAGCAACGGCAGCGCCGCCGCTAGTTAGCTTAGCGTAGTGAATTGAATCCTATGTTGCCGGTTAGCATGTTGTGAGTAAAAGTGAGCCAACAAAAGACAAAAAAACAACCTAATTACTTGCACTGAGACAAACAATGCGTCGGCCCACCTACCTACAGTCGGGGGAGACCGTGATAAGAACTATTTCAACAAACGGAGTATTCCTTTAACAGAAAGTTGAAAAATGTTGCGTTTACTTCACACAAGAGCAGCCATGTTCCCCTGTTGCCATGGGAACGTTATGAAGTGACGTAATTATACGACGTGAACATCATCGAAAAGCTGGGTGTTGGGGAGAAATCACTTCTTTTTTTTGTTTTTTGCAAGTTCCCGCAATTTCATCGCATAAAATTGCATAAATATATTTAGCATCTTCCATCGAATCTTTTAAGAAAACGTGCCGCATAATCAAGGATTTTTACCCCGCGACAATCACTAAAAAAACTGCATTTTTCTGGTAGGACTGTTAATCTATCGTCCCTACGGCTTCACACACGAGACACGAGAAGAAAAAGGAAAACAGGACGTTAAGAAAGTCTCATATTTCGACACGATCTCGCGGCAGTTCGTGAAACGGTCACGTCATTTGTAATCTATATATATATATAAATTTGGGTTCACAATACATTTTGGCCACCCTAGTTGTGCGCCGAACCGAAAAACACATGGAAAGTGTTTTTTTGAACTGCAAATTACTTGACATTCAAAAGTAGAGGTGTTGAAATTAATCAAATAATCCGTGCATGAAATCGTGGACGATGCTGCATCGATAATCGGCTAGCTCATAATCGATTATTTCTGTTTACAATTTGATGTAGGCCTAACAACATCTCTGTTTACATATTCTGGTATGTTTTGCACATTCAGGAGGTGCCATGTGCTCAGTGCTGTATAGTTTTATGAATCCAACTTATTTAGTATTAGAGCTCTGCAGAATGTTTGGTTTTTGAAGCTTGAAAAGCTATGAATTAAATATCCTACATGGCTTTAATAGAAACATGTATTTAACGCATCGTGATGCATCGAGATATCGAATCGAAGACATGATAATCGTAATCGAATCGGGAGATCAGTGAAGACTCGCACCTCTGTTGAAAAGCAGAATTTGGGCAGATTTGCCGACTCTGAGACTCAGAAGTTCCCCCGAGAAGCAGAGAGAGAGTTTTCATATTCAGGCTGTGAAACAGATTGTTGTTAAAAAAAAATAATGTATCATCGGGAACTCTTTTGGTGACTTTTGTAGGCTTCATGTCAACAAAAATGCGACAAAAAGCGTACAAAAATGTCGGAAAAGGCAACAAATTTACAGTGACAAATGTCTGAGAAAGCCACAATAAAGTCGGAAACAAAAGGCTACCAAAATGTGAAAAAAATAAGTGACATGCAGTAACAAAAGCACGCCAATAAACTCTCCATGTCTGGCCCTCGGTGTGGTTCTCTTTCTCCAGTGTGGCCCTCTGGGAAAATGAGTTTTCCCCCCCCCCGGTGTGCACAGACACGTTTATCTCTGGGTTTTTTCGTGGTGGTCAGCACGTAATGGGAAGCATCTATACGGACGGTTGTTTAGGAAAAGAAGAACAGGGAAAGGACACGTCACACCTGGGTGAAAGTCCTGTGTTGTTTGACCCATCCCACCCCGCCCCCCAACCAACCTCCCTTCGCACAGTTTTGGCATTTCATACTACTCCCTAACCAACGTGGCATCATGACTTTGCGTAAACATACACGCCACTTTCTTAAAGCCAAATGGTGTGTTAGCTGTACGCATTTTGAGCTATCCACGTGTATGTCTATGCTGTATACAGCGGATGTAAACATACACGCCACATGGCGCGTTATCGCGAGAACAACGTCTAGGAAAAGAACATTGGGAAAGGCTTTGGTAACACAAAAAAACACACAAAAAACACGACGGTGACCAACGTCACACGCTTAGGAAAACAACAAACGGTTGGGTTTAGGAAAGAAACATTGGGGGAAGGTTTTACCCAACCTCCCTCCTTTCATTACTACTCGCTACGGCGATTATTCACATGTAATGTAAGTCAACGGAGGCCAAACGGCGTTGATAAACACGCTAAAAAGCGATTATGCGTCTTGATAACACGCGAAAATGGCATACGAATTGGCGTGTCATACATACGCCACTTCATGAGATCAGTCTGCCCTAACGCAGTCGTGCTGCGATCACGAAAGATGCTTCCCGTTGAAATACATTAGTCTAAAAAACGTGCTGACCACCACGAAAACCCCCCCGAGATAAACGTGTCCTGTGTACGGACAAATAGATACAAAATAGATAAAATTACGTGACCGTTTCACGAACTGACGTGAGACTGGGTTGCATATTTACATTTACATGACAAGTTTTCTGCTTTGAATGTTTAAAACAGTTACCGGCCGCTGCCACCAGGGGTCAGCAGACCAGCATTCACAGGAAGTACGCTGACCTTTCAGCATAAAAGTCTGGTTTTAAAAAAACAATAGTGTTTGTAGTTTTAAAAAGCGGCCGAGCAGACGCTCTGTCTACGTTTCCTCCCCGGTCTGGGTCTGTTGTTGGGGAGATGGCAGCCAGGCTGATCCACAGTCTTTAGAGCGAGAAAAAGATCCAGGAAAAAGACAAAAGATCTCATTCTTTAGTCACTATGGCACGAAGGACCAAAGATATAAGATCTCATTCTTTAGTCAATGCAGCACGAAGGACCAAAGACAGATCTCATTCTTTAGTCAATGTGGCACGAAGGACCAAAGATATAAGATCTCATTCTTTAGTCAATGCAGCACGAAGGACCAAAGACAGATCTCATTCTTTAGTCACTGTGGCACGAAGGACCAAAGATATAAGATCTCATTCTTTAGTCACTGCAGCACTAAGGACCAAAGACAGATCTCATTCTTTAGTCACTAGCTAAGTTTCCATCCACTTGTCAATCAAATGATCTTTTTATCTATCTTTTTTGAGACGTGTATCGCTGTTTGAGCGCCTTCCATTTACTCCGCAGGACGTCCCACGGCTTGTCGTAACCTTTGTTGGTCATTTCCTTCGCTAGTTCCTTGATAAATTATGGCATTTCTATTTTTGCTATCTAAAATAGCCGTTATATTTTGCTCGTAAATTAAATTCAAAAAGTCTCTCGTCTCCTCGTTCGTCCACTTCCATCATGTCTTTGTTGACGCCCGTCATGTGTGCAGACAGAGAGGAAATACTGGGCGGGAATGAACTCAAACTTCTTCTTCGTTTTGTGGCGGGTTGCAACCATAAAGTGACCTAAAACTTAATCGCAATTCATTAATTTATTCGGAAAATAACGTTTCCATCAGCGTTTATCGCATAAGCCGTATATATTGATTAATATAAATTGATAAAAATCCGATGAGACCGAACATATTTCATTTGAGTCGATATGCATGAAATTCTATCGAATTTTACTGTTTCCATAATGGCATTTTTCATTCAATATCACTTAATTCGGATAAAAACGTGTGGATGGAAACATAGCTACTGTAGCACGAAGGACCACAGACAGATCTCATTCTTTAGTCACTGTAGCATGAAGGACAAAAAGAAACAGAATCCAATGAAGGTGGATGATCCCGAGGTGAAGTAAAGCTGTGAATTCTGGGTAGAAAAGGCATTCAGCTGCACCAACGAGCCAATAAAAAGACAGATATCGTCCCGGCAGCTTTTTTTTTTTGTCTTGGGACAAAAACCTGATTTGGTTTTCTTGTTGTTGTTGTTCTTCGGCGAAAAAAGATCCCTGACGGAGGATAGAGATGGAGTGAGCGGAGGAATGAAGGAGTAGAGATCCTGAGGAGTGGGTGGATTTTAACTATTCGGATTTTTCCTTTCGATTACGGTTCTGGTTGATACTTTGAGGCATTGAAACGGGTCACATGCTTATTTAAAAAAACATTTCCCCGGGAAAGCCTAGCCTGGATGCCAGCCGAACTTAGCTTAGAAGTTCGGTCCGGACTTGATCCCATTGTGCACGTCTCCGCGGCACCACACTACTCATGGCGGTTTTTCCACTACGTGGTACCTTCTCGACTCTACCCGGCTCGACTCAGCTCAGCCGCGGTGCCCCGTCCTCCATTTCCCCGTTGCAGATTTAGTACCGCCTCATGCGTGGCGAGGCGAGCGTGGCTGGCAGGAAACTGCCGCGACCTTAAAAGGTGAATTATACTAGCCGCATCCA
>NC_053123.1:35093478-35098478 GCF_010015445.1 Perca fluviatilis | reverse complement strand
ACACACACACACTCTGAGCACATCAACACACACACACACACACACACACACACACACACACACACACACACACACACACACACACACACACACACACACACACACACACACACACACACACACACACACATCCTGTGTGTTTAATAACTAATTGTTGAATGTAGTACAGAGTCTGTAGTCGATCGCACAAAAGGGAATATATGGAGGACAAATAAAGTAGGGAACTAAAAGGTGAAAACTGTGAGGGGTGGAAGAAAAGAACATGAATAAATAAAGTAGAGATAGAGATATGAACTATCGTTAGAGACCGGAGACTCTGAGGCGAGTCGGACGCCGTACAAACATCAGGCAGCATGCCCGAGAGGGCTCTAGAGGGCGACCAAAATGTGTAAGGGTGCGACTGAGATGTTTCCGAGGTCGCACCGGTGCACCTAATGTCCTCGCATCCGCTGCCTCTCCACAAATGGAGTGTATAGAATAGAATAAAACTTTATTGACACACGGACCTTGTAGCAGCCGGAGCCCCAGTCGGGGTAGGTCATCTTCCTGGTGCACTGCTCCATGACGAAGGCCGACTTCTGGTGCAGACACACAGAGTCTGGTCCATACCTCGGCTCCGTAGTTCCTCCACCAGTCTGGAACAATTAACACAATGTTCACACACACGGCACAGAGACACACACAGAGAGACACACACAGAGAGACACACACACACACACACACACAGGTCCATACTGCTCTGCTCCATAGTTTCTCCACCAGTCTGGAACAATTAACACAATGTTCACACACACACACCACAGAGACACACACCACAGAGACACACACACACACCACAAAGACACACACCACAGAGACACACACCACAGAGACACACACACCACAGAGACACACACCCACAGAGACACACACACACCACAGAGACACACACACACACACAGGTCCATACTGCTCTGCTCCGTAGTTCCTCCACCAGTCTGGAACAATTAACACAATGTTCACACACACACAGCACAGAGAGACACACACAGAGAGACACACACACACACACACACACACACACACACACACACACACACACAACACACACACACACACACACACACACACACACACACACACACACACAAGGAGACACAACACACACACAGAGACGACACACACAGAGAGACACACACACACACACACACACACACACAAAGCACAGAGACACAAAAAACACACAGAGAACACACACAGAGACACACACACCACAGAGACACACACACCACAGAGACACACACACACACACAGGTCCATACTGCTCGCCGTAGTTACTCCACCAGTCTGGAACAATTAACACAACATCACACACACACACACGCACAGAACACACACACACCACAGAGACACACACACACACACCACAGACACACACACAATAACACACACACACACACAGGTCCATACTGCTCCGCTCCGTAGTTCCTCCACCAGTCTGGAACAATTAACACACACACACACACACACACACCTGGCTGGTTGTGGGCCTCGCGGCAGTACGAGTTCCTCTGGTACTCTCCACTCAGGTGCCAGCTGAACTCCTGACTGAACGGACAGAAGTCGGCGATCTCCACGGCGCCGCCGAACATCGCCAGCTGATCGGAGGAGACGCCGGGGACGCTGTCAAAGTACTGACACACACACACACACACACACACACACACACACACACACACACACACACACACACACACACACACACATAATGTTGTTAGGTTGTGTGTGTATATGTGTGTGTATATGAGAGAGAGTGTGTGTGAATGTGTGTGTGTCTGTGTGTGTGTGTCTGTGTGTTTGTGTCTCTGTGTGTGTGTGTATCTGTTTGTGTGTGTTTGTCTGTGTGTGTGTCTGTGTGTGTGTGTGTGTGTGTGTGTGTGTGTGTGTGTGTGTGTGTGTGTGTTGTGTGTGTACCTCTGAGTGTGTGTGTGTGTCTCTGTGTGTACCTCTGTGTGTGTGTCTCTGTCTCTCTGTGTGTGTGTCTCTGTGTGTACCTCTCTGTGTGTGTGTGTCTCTGTGTGTGTGTCTCTGTGTGTACCTCTGTGTGTGTGTCTCTGTCTCTCTGTGTGTGTCTCTGTCTCTCTGTGTGTGTCTCTGTGTGTGCCTCTCTGTGTGTTCTCTGTGTGTACCTCTGTGTGTGTGTCTCTGTCTCTGTGTGTGTTTCTTTTTTGTGTGTGTCTCTGTGTGTACCTCTCTGTGTGTCTCTTTCTCTGTGTGTGTGTCTCTGTCTCTCTGTGTGTGTGTCTCTGTGTGTACCTCTCTGTGTGTGTGTCTCTGTGTGTGTCTCTGTGTGTGTGTCTCTGTGTGTGTACCTGGTACTGGAGTGGTAGCTCCTGCTGGTATTTCTGCAGGTTGCAGACGGCCACGGCCAGCTGGTCCTGTCTACAGGTCAGCTGCAGCGGAGACGCTCGCACCGTGTCGCAGTACGGAGTCACAGAGTGACGCCTGCACACACACACACACACCAGACGCACACACACACAAACGTTTTCCAACGTTTCAGACACAGATCTGGTGATAATTACAGTCCAAAATTAAATAATATTAATATTAATAATAATAATTAAACGACACTAAACTACCACAAAGGGACACAAACAGACTAGAGATGTACGGGACAAAACATTTTCTTTAAATTGGACGCCTGAAACCCTCCCCCTCCGCCAAATACGCACACCTGTGGCTATGGGCCACATAGATTAGACCATAAATAACAATCCGATGCCTGTATCACAGTGTTTATAGCCATGGCTGATTCGCAACACCTGTCCCTAGGAGGGCTTTTAACAGTTCAAAATTCAAATAAAATGTCCCAAAAGAACAGTTAACAGCAATAAAAATAAGTGTAGTAAATAAACACATTAACTCGGACTCACACTGATGCACACCTCACACACAGCTATACATTTCATATAGCATGATCACACTGCTGCTGCTGTATTAACCATGCTTTTGCTAGTTTTTTTTTTTAAAAAGGTGGACAATTTAGTTAGAGTCTTTATATTTGTAGGAAGCCAGTTCCACAGTTTGGCTCCTTTTCACAGAAAAAAATGTTTGGGCAAAAGAGGTTTTACAAAATATATAGCAATTGTAAGTCGCTTTGGATAAAAGCGTCAGCTAAATGACATGTCATGTAATGTACTGTAAAAAGATCCAATTATTTTATTTATCAAGGTGGAAACAAATTGGATATTGGAACTCATTTTTCTGTTTTTCCAAATGTCCGTTTGTGCTTAGAAAATTGAACTGATGAGCGTTACAGTGACCTAAAACGACCGATCGGTCGACTAATCGACTAAGAGGGAGCAGCCCTACTAGGGTGAATATTCTCTGAGGTGATGGGAGTTATTGTGAGTGTTTAGGGGGTTACGTCAGCTGACCTCTGCCTCTGCCGGTCCATCCAGAACTTGCAGCTCTTCATGACGAAGTCGCAGCCGAGGCCGCGGCCCCAGTCCAGCCGCTGAGCCAGGCTGTAGTTGGCCCGGTACCAGCCGCTGTCCTCCATGATGGCCAGCGTCAGCCGCGAGAACACCCGGTTCTGGGTGTGGGAGCCCGTCATCGCCTCGTTCTGAGAGAGAGACGAAGAGCAAAGGAGGAGAAAAAGAAATACGAATGAATGAATGAATGAATGGTTGTCAAACTCTGTTTCCCAGAGGGCCACACTGGAAAAAGAGAATCCCACCAAGGGCCAGACATGGAGAGTTTATTGACATTCTTTTATTTCATTGAAAAAGTAAAATATCTTTGACTCAATTATTGCACGTATCATATAGTCTTCTCACTTACAGTTTGGTCCACATTAGGGCTGGGCGATACGGAGAAAATCAGATATCACGATATATTCTTGACCAAATACCTCGATATCGATATTGCGGCGATATTCTAGGGTTGACAATCGGTGCTTTCACAAAATATCTTCATTAGATTTTAGATAAATAATCATCAGTAATGTGGATATAATGACTAAGTGGGGAAAAGGCAAATAATAGGACAACTAGAACAGTCTGGTGAGTTTTAGAAAAGTACATCACTTTACTGTAATGCAGCCTTTAAAACCAGGAAAAGACACTTATGCCATATCACGATATCCAAAATCTAAGACGATATCTAGTGTCAAATCACGATATCGATATAATATCGATATATTGCCAGCCCTAGTCCACATAAAGCTCTGAAAAAGTCAGCAAAAACGTTCCAAAGCTGTCCTAGAATTTAGCAAATTGAGCAAAACGATGATTACATTTTCTAAGTACGCTACCACCCAGCTGACTCCCAACAAGCTCTTTCTCAGCCTGAATATTAAACTCTCAGGTCGGACTCGAACCTGTGCCCCTGCAAAGGACTCAGCCTACGTGGGGCGCACGCTCTTACCGGGTGAGCTTGAGGCCGCCCCACAGACACATTTTAAATAAACACTTTCCTAGTGCTGACACAAGACAAAGTATTTTAAACTACTTTTGAACGTACACGTTCCACAAAAACAAGTCCCTTGCCCGAGGCTGTTTTGCAGTGGCTCCGTCCGGAGCTTAGCTCCGCCCACGATGACTGTGATTGGTTTAAAGAAATGCCAATAAACCAGAGCACGTTTTCCTCCCATCCAGGAAATGCTGTGTGGACTAGTCAGACCTTCCTCTGCAGCGCTGTGGAGGAAGGTCTGGCAAAAGCGAGACTAATATCGCAATGGCGGTATAAAAGGACACACACACACACACACACACACACACACACACACACACACACACACACACACACACACACACACACACACACAAAGTCTGTATTACTATCTTTGTGGGGACATATCATTGACATAATGCATTCCCTAGCCCCTTACCCTCACCTTAACCATCCCAACTGAATGCATAACCTTAACCCTTACCCTCACCCTAACCATAACCTAATTCTAACCCTAATCCTAAAACCAAGTCTTAACCCTCAAACAGCCCTTTAAACTCTGGGGG
>NC_053123.1:35040978-35083478 GCF_010015445.1 Perca fluviatilis | reverse complement strand
GTATCTTCTCCTTATGAGGTCATAAGGAGCAGTTGGTCAAGGCCCCCCTCCTCCTCCTCAATAGCTACAGACACAGAAATGGCACATCCTAAGGAAAGCCCATTGTGGGACTGGCTCTAGTGGCTGTAATTCTGCACCAAGGCTGAATTTCGGGAAAGAGACTTCAGATACAGTATTAGGGGACCACTAAGGTCTATATAAAAGAGACTTCAGATACAGTATTAGGGGACCACTAAGGCCTATATAAAAGAGACTTCAGATACAGTATTAGGGGACCACTAAGGTCTATATAAAAGAGACTTCAGATACAGTATTAGGGGACCACTAATGTCTATATAAAAGCATCCAAAAAGCAGCATGTCATGGGACCTTTAAGCTCTCGGGCGTTCCTCACCTTCACTAGTCTCCTTTTGTCTGCAGGAAGCCTGCGGAGAGAGAGAGAAGAAAGTGGGAACTGGCTGATCAACTATCAAATGTGCAGCTTTAGAAGTAGTTTTGAGCGTCTGCGGTACTTACTGGTCAACACTGTAGTCGTAGATGATCTTGATCTTCAGCTGAAGGTTGTCGGGGAAGCTTCTCTTCGTCAGGCGCTCAGGCTTCAAGTGCACGTGATGGACGACCTAAAAGAGAGACATGATGGGAAAACACAACACATTCACACAAACTTTACTAAACAAGTCCAGCTTGAGGCTGGGCATTATAGATCCAACTTACACTTAGCTAAAACTAAGACACACACAAGCATACAGATAGACACACGTATAAAAACACACACACACACACGTATACACACAGATAGACCCACGTATACACACACACAAAAACACATACATACATACACAGACACACACATGTATACACACGTACACACATACACAAGCATATACACACAGACACACACTTTGCTAATTTAGTATTATACAACGGTCATTTAATAAATTCCCCTTCAAGGGGTCATACTTTTCAACAAAAATAAACATTACACAGCATGTATTTTGGCGCTTTTTAGTGCTAAAATGCAGCTTTTAGTTCATGTTAGATTTGCAAAGTCGGCGCTTTTATTCTGAAGAAACCTAGCCGGAAGTCATATGTTGTTGTTGCTAGGGGAACACAGGCAAAGCTGAACCGTTACACTGATGATTCAATGAATGAATACATGGATGTAACGGGACATATAATTGGGATTATTGCCATCAAACACAGTAAACATTGCTCAGTAGCCTCGTTTTATACGTTTAACATACAGTAAAGTAGTTTATTCAAGAGACTTTAATCTAATTACGTTGGTGTCGATCAGTGCCGCAGCAGTAAATACATATAAACAACATAAGAAACTAATAAAAATATTTTAAAAAGCACAAATGAAAAAGGCATTGCACCTGGTAATCGTGTTATAGTGCTTAGTCCTTAACAGATACAGTTTAGCCCACAATATAAACAGATACGTTAAGTAGCCGCTACAGCTAGTGTGCGAGCTAGCTTAGCTGCCACAGGGTTGTGGCTAGAAGGGATACAGCTACGGCCGCTATATCTAGGCTAATATACGAATATGTTGAATACTTTCACCCAGAAAACGCGTGTACGTTTCTCGGGAGCGTTTTAATCCAAACCACGCTATTTGTCCTAAACTTAACTAGTCGTTTTGGTGCCTAAAGCTAACTAAACTTCACTGTCGTCGCCGTAACGTTAGTTGTATCACATCTAGCCTCAACCGTCCGCTGCCATAGAATTAGCTAACGTTAGCTGTATCCCTTCTAACCTCAACCGTCCGCTGCCACAGTAATCAGCTAGCTAACGTTAGCTGTATCCCTTCTAGCCTCTGCTGCCATAGAATCAGCTAACGTTAGCTGTATCCCTTCTAGCCTCAACCGTCCGCTGCCATAGAGCTACAGCTAACGTTAGCTGTATCCCTTCTAGCATCAACCGTCCGCTGCCACAGTAATCAGCTAGCTAACGTTAGCTGTATCCCTTCTAGCCTAAACCGTGCGCTGCCATAGAGCTACAGCTACCGTTAGCTGTATCCCTTCTAGCCTCAACCGCCCGCTGCCATAGAGCTACAGCTAACGTTAGCTGTATCCCTTCTAGCCTCAGCCGTCCGCTGCCATAGAGCTACAGCTAGCTAGTTAAGTTAGCTTGGTTTGGGGCTTACCTCTTCGGGAGGCGGGACCCGGTGTTTGCACGGTCCATGGCAACTCACTGACACAGCCAGGACGGAGAAGACGAGGACAGGGCCGAGGAACCGGGACACGGACGGCTTGCCACCCCCGCTCAGCCTCGTCTCCATCCTCCGACCAGCGGGACTCGGCAGCCCGACGTCAACAGTACCTCCGCCGGCCCGGTCCCCTCGGCGGCGGCGGCGCTCGGGTCATTCATCGCTTGCAGGGTGAATCAGAACATGTTTCGCATCCCCGCAAAAAAAAAAAACATCCGAGGGGGAGATTAAATGTGAAGAGAAGAGACCGCAGTGGAGGTAGAAGGAACACCGGCGAGATTTGGATTCACCCTGACAGCTGATGTGTTGCTCCGAAGATCGTCTGTTACAAAGAGGACTCACTCGAGAGGAAAATGTCAGCGCAGAACTCTACAAAGATCGTCTAATAACTAGAGGACTCACCCGCAGACTGTTGCCTCCTGTTTGTGGTGATTTAATTGAGTTGAACCGATTCCAGCCTCTATATATAGAAATATATAGAAACACTGTGGTCCAATTCTGATTTAATAAAATGTCATCAGACCCATATATCAGCTTGTACACAAGTCTCCAGATGTTTTTATTTAGACAGATAGCTGTCAAAATGCTCTACATGCGATCTGTTGCTGATTTTAATCACCAACAGACTGTAGATGATCTGTAATCTTAACAGATTTAGTCTCTCTGACTTCTAAACGTCACTATCAGCCACACAACATGTGTTCTGTTCAGAGTAAGCCTTTAAATCAGACAAATAGCAGTTAAAATCCATATAAAAAAGTTTATATAAAACGTCATCATGTTGAGTGGATTCTGAACCAATCAGCTGTTAGATCAGCTGAGAGGCCGCCAGGCATTTTCCCAGCATGCCCCCTGGGTCCGCCTTGGCTCTCAAACCTGCGGCCGCCTCGATCTCGTGAGGTTATCGTTGACCACACGCGTGCATGACGTCAGAGCAAGTCGGGATCAAGTCGGACACAAATCTACCCAGCATTCATTGGGTGGCGATCGCCGGTGATCACCAGATCAGATCTGGCTCATCTCGAACGAGCCTATTGATTTATGAACACTCTCCATGGCTATATATAAACAAGTTGAAGGCTGTTTTTTCTTTTCAAAAATTGTATTTTACTTTAATTTATTTTATTTTCCTTTTTTTTCTGGAAGTCAGTAGATCCCATCAGGTTTCTCCATAAAGATTGAGATTATCAGCCTTAATGTGTAAACCCTCCGAGGTAGACTGACCCCGAGCGCTGTGAGGTCTGTCTCTGCTCCTGTCCCAATTAAATCAACCACAGGTTTCATTCACAATGTCATGTAGAAGTACTACACTACCCACAATCCTAAGCGTAACAGTGATGTCTCTGATTGGTGCTTGCTGTTACCATGGGAATGTTTACCGAACCATCGAACGTGTTGTGTGTGTGTGTGTCTGTGTGTGTGTGTGTGTGTGTGTGTGTCAGTGTGTGTGTGTGTGTGTGTGTGTGAGAGTCTCTGTGTGTGTGTGTGTATGTCTGTGTGTGTGTGTGTGTGTGTGTGTGTGTATGTGTGTGTGTGTGTGTGACTGTGTATGTGTGTGTTGTGTGTGTGTGTGTGTGTGTGTGTAGTCTATGTGTGTGTGTGTGTGTCTGTTTGTGTGTGTGTGTGTGTGTGTGTGTCTGTGTGTGCCTGTGTGTTTCTGTGTGTGTCTGTGTGTGTGTCTGCGTGTGTCTGTGTGTGTGTCTGCGTGTGTGTTTCTGTGTGTGTGTGTGTGTATCTCAGTGTGTGTGTGTGTCTCAGTTTGTGTGTGTGTGTGTCTCAGTGTGTGTGTGTCTGTGTGTGTGTGTGTGTGTGTGTCTCAGTGTGTGTGTGTGTGTGTGTGTTGTGTGTCTCAGTGTGTGTGTGTGTGTGTGTGTGTGAGTCAGTGTCTGTGTATGTATGTGTGTGTGTGTGTGTGTGTTTCAGTGTGTTTGTCTCAGTGTGTGTGTGTGTGTGTGCGTGCGTGTATGTGTGAGTATGTAGAAACAGCAATATGCAAGAAGTAAAATGTCTACAACTAATCTATTAATCTAGACAACAATCCACACATTATTCACCGTGAAGATAATCGTTAGTTGCAGCCTTACTAGTGTGTGAACATTTAAACAATATGAAAACAGCATTTAAAGTGAGATCGCAAACATAAATGATGGTTAAGGTCAGCATTAGATTTATATTCATCATGTAGCTGCTATAGTTCAGGTCAGGTCTGGGAGTTACTGATAAAAAATATTATATGATATATATATGTGTGTATGTGTGTGTGTGTCTCTCTCGCACTTATTTAAACTGTTAAGATTAATAAGTTACTGAGCAGCTGCTATTTCACACCGATAAAACTATAAATGGGTGGAAACATGTCCTTCAGTGTGTGTGTGTGTGTGTGTGTGTGTGTGTCTGCCATTGGCATACACAATGTTGGCACCCAAATCTGACACGCCAGCACTTTTTTGGGAATCGCCTCCATTTAAAGACCAAAGAGACAACTTTGTACTTTGGAGTAAAGCAGGGGTCTTCAACGTGTTTTAAACCAAGGACCCCTTAACTGAAACAGAGACAGAACAGGGACCCCCTACTACACATATTGTATACAAGGAAGATGCATATTAAACTGGGCCTGTGTATGTGTGTGTATGTGAGTCTGTAGCTAAGTTTCCATCCACTTGTCAATCGAATTATCTGAAGTTTGGTAAAAAAAAAACTCATGCGAATAAAGCTGGTGAAAGTGTGTTTCCATCAAAGAGCTTTAAAGCGAATAAAAACCTGTGCGTAATGACATCACATGCTGTTTTACGATTAAATCGGTATATCGAATTGATTTGAGACATTTTATGATGTTTCCATTCATTTTTGAACTGAATCGCACAAGATTCAAGCGAACTTTTGCGAACAAAGTTTTGCTAGACAAAAGTAGTTGTTAATATTAGAAGCCAAGCTATAGCCTAAGCTCCGATGGACCTTTGGCTGAGGATCTGATCCAGCTCATCAAAAGGTGGAACTTGCCTTATATTTTCCCTCCGGCACCGCTCGAGACAACTCTCTTTTTGAGCCGTATCGCTGTTTTGGCGCCTTCCATTTACTCCGCGCGAGGACGTCCACGGCTTGTCGTAAGGGACATTCTAAAACGCTTAACGTGAAAAAGCTTAACGTGGTTTAATATCTAAACAACGATCAATCATCAACAGATGTATCATGGTCATATCTTGTCATGCACACTTAAGCCTGTCAAAATAACTAAATCGAAATCCAACGATTATAGAAGTTATCTCACGTTAACGTGTCAGATAACGTCCATAATATTTGGATATTGGGTTAGATTTGACCGTTTTAAGTGGTTATGATGAGCAATATAGAAGAGGAGTTTTTGGTGATGATTGATCGTTGTTTAGGTACATTAAACCATGTTAAGCTTTTTCACATTAGGACTTATAAAGCCAATGAGAGCCGTGGAGAATCAACCCCCAGCCGCTCCGCTGAAGCAGAAATGCTTTATGTCAGATAACGTCCATAATAATTGGACTTTGGGTTAGATTATTTGACAGTTTTCCGTGGTTATGATGGGTAATATGAGAGAGAAATTTGGTGATGATTGATCATTGTTTAGGTACATTAAACCACGTTAAGCTTTTTCCTCGCCATATTAATAATATTAATACGGCCACTGATGAAGAAAATATTAACATGAGATAACTTCTATAATCATTGGATTTCGATTTAGTTTTTTTGACAGGCTTAAGTGTTCATGACAAGATATAACCATGATAAATCTGGTGATGATCATCGTTGTTTAGATACATTAAACCACGTTAAGCTTTTTCAAGTTAAGCGTTTTATGTCCCTGTCGTAACTGTTGGTCATTTCCTTCGCAAGCTCCTGATAAATGATGGCGTTTCTTAGATTTTTGCTATCTAAAATAGCTGTTATATTTTTCTGGTAAATTAAATTAAAAAAGTATCTTGTCTCCTCGTTTGCCCACTTACATCTGTTTTTGTTTTGCAAACAGAGCGGAAATACTGGGCGGAAATGAACTTCTTCTTCTTCGTTTTATTGCAGGTTGCAACCATAAAATGACCTAAAACTTAATCGCAATTCATTATTTATTCGGCAAATAACGTTTCCATCAGCGTTTATCGCATTAGCCGTATATCGATCAAGAGAAAATCCGATGAGACCGAATGTATTTCATTTGAGTCGATATTCATGAAATTCAGTCGGATTTTACTGTTTCCATAAGGCATTTTTCATTCAATATCACTTAATTTGGATAAAAACGGGTCGATGGAAACGTAGCTACAGACCCCCCCCCCCCTCTCTCTTATCTCTGGATGTTTCCTCTCCTCTCTGAATAATGTGTGTATGAAGACCCGTCAGCCTCTGTGGTTGTAGACTCATGTAAAGGACATTGATTACTGGATAGAGAGCTGATGCTGCAAAGTTTCCTCTGATGATGAGATAAAGATGTCATGTTTGATAACAAATAAAGAGCAGCTGCTGATTAGGTTTGGCATAGACGAAAGAGCTGAGTGGTGTCAGTGTTTGTCTTAACGTTTTCATGAGTGTCAAGTAGATTGTTATAAGAAACGAGACAGGTCGAGCGTTTCATAAAAATGAACTGCACATTAAAGCGTAACTCTCGCCAAAATGTATCCTAGGGTATTTTTGTGAATGTACGCGAGTCAAACTTTAGTTTAAAAGCATATTTAGGACTGAATCACCACTTTTAAGATTAACCGTATTCTCATTTTTGGATCAAATGGCCTTTTGAATGGGAGTGCTAGGGGCACTTTTATGCTAGTCTCAAAATAGCTATTTTCGAAATACTAGAAGGCTCGACACAACATGAAACTATGCTCGAAGTATCACCAGGGGCTCTACACATGAACGAAAGCGTTGACAACATTGTTTGTGTACACAGATTTACTAAAAAGAGTTTTTGAGCAACTCACCGTAGCTGTCCATCAGCTGTCGCTGTCCGTGGTGCTGAAACATTGTTACTTGACTGGCAAAGACTGGTTTTCTTTGTTCGTCAATACAAACTTGTCAAAAAATTTGGCTTTTCTTTGTGTTTTATTTGACATGTAGGCTTACTTGGCTCAACAACTGACACATAACATTTTTAATTTTAAAATGACTTGGTAGCAGAGGACCCCATAATGAAGCTCCGCCCCCACTGTCCGCCCCCACTGTACTGAGAATCTAGCTCCGCCCCTGATGACACGCCAATTCGTATGCCATTATTGGCGTGTTATCAAGACGCATACTCGTTTTTTAGCGTGTTTATCAATGCTGTTTGGCCACGTGGCGTGTATGTTTACGTCCGTTGTATACAGCGTAGACATGCATGCAGATAGCTCATAATGCGTACAGATAACACGCCACTTGGCTTAAGAAAGTGGGCATGTATGTTTACGTGAAGTCACGATGTCATGTTGCCCTTTTAGAAAACAACAGGACCAGACACTGTTTTTGTGACAATATGTCTTTTATTTTTGAATGCTTAGTTGATTATGTAGTGAAGGAAATCAGCTGAATAAAGAACACAACACATACGTTTTAAGAATAAAAAGTAACCAGTTCATTAAACCAGTGGACTATATGAATTATTAATAGTTATTATGAAGTGTTATTACAGTTGCATTCTCCTCTTGTATCACAGAAAGGTCTGACAAAATATACACTTTTATTTTCTATCTGGACATTTTGGATAAAAAGATCATCACCACTCATGTCTGGTAGGTTTACCTTTGGACGGAGTCAGGTTAGCTGTTTCCAGTCTTTATGCTAAGCTAAGTTAGCTGTTTCCAGTCTTTATGCTAAGCTAAGTTAGCCGTTTCCCCCTGGTTCTGGTCTTTATGCTGAGCAAAGATAGCCGTTTCCCCCCGTTTCCTGTCTTTATGCTGAGCAAAGATAGCTGATTCCCCCTGTTTCCTGTCTTTATGCTAAGCTAAGATAGCTGTTTCCCCTTGTTTCCAGTCTTTATGCTAAGCTAAGATAGCTGTTTCCCCTGTTTCCTGTCTGTATGCTAAGCTAAGATCGCTGATTCCCCGTTTCCTGTCTTTATGCTAAGCTAAGATAGCTGATTCCCCCTGTTTCTTGTCTTTATGCTGAGCAAAGATAGCTGATTCCCCCTGTTTCCTGTCTTTATGCTAAGCTAAGATAGCCATTTGCCCCTGTTTCCTGTCTGAATGCTAAGCTAAGATAGCCGTTTCCACCTGTTTCCAGTCTTTATGCTAAGCTAAGCTAAGGTCTGCTCGAGGGAACTTCATATTTAGCGTTCACACATGAGTTTTATAGATCTGAACAATAACTCTGAGAGAAATGTAATTAGTGTGTTAACCCTTGTGTGGTCCTTCGGGTCCCAGTGACCCGAAGGACAACACAAGGATTATGTACTTCCGTTTACTTTGTTGAGAATTGCTCTCTAAACCCTGTTTCTTGTAAAGTAAGTAAGTAAAGTTTATTTCTAGAACACATTTAAACACAGTTTAAGCTGACCAAAATGCTGTACAAACAAGAACTAAGGTGCTGTATTAACCCTTGTTTAGAGAGCAATTCTCAACAAAGTAAACGGAAGTACATAATCCTTGTGTTGTCCTTCGGGTCACTGGGACCCGGCAACACAAGGGTTAATATTTTATCAGTGGGCGCTGTTTATAACAGATAATATTCAGTAAACTAAAATGGAAAAGATCTGCGAGTATTCAAATGTTTTCTGTATTTCATTTTAAAAGTCCAGTTACTGGTTTGTTTTTGTCCAGCTCAGTGAGCCAGTTTCTGTCTAACTCTTCAGATGATAAACAAGTGAAAGTGAGTCTGTCAGCGGAGAGCTGTTTCTGTCTGCAGAACGAACTGAAAGTGAATCAATGATAGAGATGATAGATGAGCTGTAGAGGAATCCTGATGGCACGTTAGGAATACACATACAGGTTCCTGGAGCACACGAAAGAAAGTGGGGTGTTACAACTCCCATCGTTCCAGATCTCTGCTGTAGAGAGAGTTTCCAACCAATGTAACTGATTATATTTAACTTTTATATTTAAAAATGCAACATACAACAAGATGTTTTAAATGTTTTTTTTACCTGCACCCCAGTTCATCACAAGACAGTTCTCCCCTCCACGAAAGTTGTCAGGCTGCCCTGCAGCCCAGATATTGTAGTTGAATTTGGATCCATCGGCCCACATCCACGTACCCTCCTGGAGGAGAAAGATGGTTTTAAAGTCAAAGTGAAATCAAGAGTTTTTGTTGTTGTAATACTCATTCAGGCCACAAAAGGATCCTCCTTGTTTTCTACCGGTCACATGACAATTAAGATTAACAATTATATATGTGCTGAAACTGACCCTATGTTCCAGTAGAACTACATGAAGCGGGTAATAAAAAATAAATCCTGCTCCCCTGGCACCATCTACAGCCTGTTGTGCGATTTGCAAAAATCCACAGCTCCCTGTTCAGATGCACCAATCAGGGCCAGGGGTGTTTCTAACTGTTCAGATGCACCAATCAGGGCCCGGGGGGAGGGGGTGTCTAACTGTGTCAATCACAGCTCGTGTGCATGCATTCATTCTCCCTTGTTGGGGGAGGGGTTTAGGAGACCATTTTGGGCTTTAGCAGAAAGGGGAGAGGGACTGAGAAGTTGTGAATGTTCAAATGTTTTGGCCAAGTCCTAGATCTTCAAAACCCTACCTACAGCACCTTTAAATTTAGCAGAGGAAAGGTGACTGTGAGCTGGGTACAGAGCACCGTGACGTGACGGTCCTTATGTAACCCTGTACATTTTGCCCCAATAAAGCCCTGAAATGATCTTTAATGCAAAAGCTTAAACCTAGAATAAAATGCAATATCTAGTTCGCCACTAGGTGGCAGTGCACAATGAAACGTTCTTCTTCTGCTGTTTCCTGGCATTCGTTCTTCTTCTGCTGTTTCCTGGCATTCGTTTTGCCTTGAATAAAGCCTGAAAAATGGGAGCTCGAGCAGAAGTAAATATTACGATTAAAATTGATCTAGAAGCTGAAATATATCGTCGAGGTTGAACTATATTGAACATTACACGACATCTGTTATAAACAAAGTTATCTCAGTGAGTGAAACTATTATTTTGTGTTGATTAGCTTGAAGCTAAAATAGTGAAATGACTAAAGAGTTTACATTTCAACGTTACAGTGGATTTCAGTGGATTAAAAACCAGTCTGGCTATCGACAATAGCAGTGGATGTTACCCCACAGGTACATTTTGTTGTATATTCTAATGTTTAGTGCAATGAAAAATGCATTTTGAAAGGAAATAATTTTGTTTTTAGTCAAGTATGCCAATTTTGAGGTTACTATGCCATACTGTACTTTTGTTTGTCCAATTCCAAAAATCCAATTTTATTGATTTTTGTTTTAAGTTGTATTATTGAACACATGGACTTTTTAATTGATGAAAAGATGAAAAAAAGACATTTAGTTGAGCATTAGTTAATTTTCTGCACATTTTTTGTGTAGACTGTTTTTTTTTAGGCTTCTTCTGGTTCCGGATCCCTGATGTTCTTTCCATTGAAGCTGGATTCTTCTCTGTTCGCCCTGGTGCCTGGTTCCTTGGTCCACTGCCTCATCTAACAGCGCTGCAATGGTCCCATTGGGTGGTTTGATATGGACGCTAAGTATTGAGGGGGTGGTTGGACAGTTAAAATATTTGAGTGCACTCAAGTGCAACTATTTTTCTTTTGAAAGATTTTCCTTTTGTTTTTGTTTCATGAGATCTCAAACATTGTGGCTGATTTGTGAATATTAATGGTAGTAATGCTGTGTGAACTGAACTAAATATTGAATTTTGAATAAGAAAATAAGGAAAATAATTTTAATAAGAACCTCATTCAAACTTAATCTGTTGTGCTGTGCTTCATTTGGGGTGGAATCTGTGAGTTTTCTGGCCATATGATTCGTACAAAACCAACCTCCTCATCGAATCTAGATTTAGATAACTCATACAATAGATTCTTAGCCTGCTTATAAGCAGAACTACCACCATAGGGTTACACTTACAGAGTTATAGTTGAGTTTAGCAGACAAAAAATGAGCGTCATGCAGCGACGACAGTCAAGTTTGGTAAAACCAAAACAACTAGTTAAGATTATAAAAAATAAGGTGGTTAGGATTAAAACACTTCAGGAAAGTTGTGCGTTTTCTCCTTAACTTCTTCAGGACATGAACTTTACTCCCTGGCTTGAAAGCTCTGTGTTTTAGGAGCCAAACATCCCCCCTGACCTCCTCCCTACGAGGATCAGCAATCGATGTGATGCTGACAGTAATTAATATGTGGAATATATACAGATTACAGTGATTTACTTTTCACAGCTATATGTACGAATAGTTCATGAGAACAGGCTGAGAGACATCACTTCCTGTATGATGATAAAAGTCTTACCTTCACTGAGTCAAAGCCTCCGATCCAGGAATCTGCGTATGCACCAGTCACTTGTTTAATGAAGTCTTTGAGGAATGTTTGTTCCTCATCTGAGTGGATGGAAGCCAGATTCCCACCAGCAGAGATGCAGAAGTTCTAATGGAGACAATATAATCAGTTTAAAACGTCAAGAAAAACAAAACATAATCACATTATTAACAGATACGATCTAAAGGGACGTTATACAGTCACAGGGCACATTTTTATACTTTTAATCAGTGGTGTGGAAGAAGTATTCAGATCTTTTACTATTAGTAAAACTACTAATACCACACTGTAAAAATACTATATTACACTAAAAGTGTAAGGTTTAAGCAGGAGGACTCAAATGCAAGACTCTCCTAGGCAGAAGTTCAGACAAACATGCTTTATAATGACTACAAATCTACAAATCTACAAATCTACAAACGAACAGGACTCAGAACAGGACAAATAGAGAGACGAACTGGCAAAGAACAGAGGAACAGAGGGGTGTAGAAATACATAGACCACAGAGGACTGGACAAGACCAACAAGACAATAATTGGGAACAGGTGAGAGCAGAAACGGAGGGAAACAGCAAGACAGGAAGTGCAGACCATATAAGGAGATGGGCGGAGACAAAGACACATGACAAACAGGTAACCACAGAGCACATTGGAAACAGTAACAAGCACAAAACACAACACAATAAACAAAATGGCCACCAGGGTGTCAAAAAGGCAGTCAGGCACGGCAGGATCCTGACAAAAAGTAAATGTAGGCTACTTTGTTACTGGTTTGAATACTTTAAAGGGAAATTTCACCGCTGGAAATCTGAATATATCTTTAAATTGGGTCACTAATGTAGTAGAAATGTGAAAAGTATATTGAAATTGGTGCCTTGTAGGCCGAGATAAGTCAGAAAATGTGTTTTTGGCTCATATGGATGAAAGACACCAAATCCCAGAATGCACTTGCTTTGCTGCCCTATGAGGCCACTCCCAAGCCACGCCTACCCTTTACAGACAGACAGTGAGACGATCATATCAACAAGTGTGTTTTATTGTCATTTCAACAATATACACGAAAAAAAGTTTCACCGTGGCTCAAGTGGTGTTACACATTTAAAACATGCTTTTTTTTGGCCACAGCTGCTACATTATCTGGACTTCTTTCAGCGGATTGATTGATAGCTCCAGAGTGAACCGAACTGTATCCATGGCAACGCTCTGCTATGCATGGCAACGGTGTGTTATCCTTAGCAACGGTCTGTTATCAAGAAATAACAGACCGCATTCTACATTAGAATTCAACCAAACCATGTAATAAAAGAAGGCTAACACATAGCTACTAACATTAGCTCTTGGTGGGCTGTGGTATAAACATCGAGTATAAACACAGCCGTACATTTGCGTGGGATGTAGCTAGAATTGTCGGCATTTTACAGTCACAAACTCCACCAGCAGTTAGCAGTTAGTTGGATACAAATCACCCCATTTCTGCAACAGGCAGTCCGAGGTAACACAGCCCACCTCCACTAGTAGTCTTACCCGGTGACAGAGCAGCAGGTTGTATTGTCCACAGCAATATTTCCACAACAACAAAAACACAGCACAGCAGTCTCTGAACTCACGTTGGGAGTTTTGTTAAAGTTGGATGTAGTCCAGTTTGTTTAATGAGCGGACACTTGCAAGCAGGATTGGTGAACAGATGGCTGGCTAGCGTTAGCTTTCCACCGGCACACTCGTTCAACGCTCCCCGCTGATGAGGTCACTTTACGGCCACAGGAATCGAGCACCACCGCTGGTCTCCGTGCAGGCAAAGCTCACGTAGTGTGTGTGGAGTATTGCGTCTGTAATAAAGTGTCCTGCATATTCTCCGATGTGTTCCAATGTATCCCGGTGGTGCACGTGTGTGGTAGTTTGAATGCACATAATTGTTGTTCTAAAATTTCCGTCGGGATGAACAGTTACTGCTCCTACTGAGAAGCTAAGCGAGGATTCAAGATGGCTGACACTCGTTTTTTCCTCAGCAATCTCCGGAAAAAGCCGACAGTCCAACCCCCTTTGGGCTTTGCGGAAGTGGCTCCTAATACTGGCTGTAGTCTTTTGCCTCTGGGCAAAAAAACCTCAGATGACGCAAAAATCGTCATTTTGCGTCATCTGAGGCTTTTTTCCAGACCCACAATACAGAGATCTCCCCTCTCAGGGGGACATGAGGGAGAGAAGCATGGTCATTCAAAAATACTACCAGGTTTCTACTGATACAAAGCTTAATGCTAATCGGTGAAGTTTCCCTTTAACTAGCTAGCTAGCTAGATAGATAGATTTTTATTGATCCCAAAAAATGGGAAATAACAGTGTTGCAGCAGCAAAATATCACACACACAGCACACATACATTAAATAATAGGAAACAATATACATGAAATAATAATTGAATACTACACGACCAATATTTAAAATATATACAGTTTGGAAATAAAATGTACAACTGTTTAAATAAACTCAATGTGCAAGTTGGGGAGCAAAAAATGTACAACTGTTACATTTTCATGATGATACTGACATACTTTCAATGCAGGATTTTTACAGTTTGGTATTAGTAGTTTTACCACAGTAAAGTATTAGAGTACATTGGTATTAAGCATACATGTGTTATGATAGATGGAACTGCTGTACCTCTGCATCGATCCAACTCTTTGTCTCGGTGTAGAAAGCAAAACAGCGAGAGCCAAACTGAGTCCAACCAGGAGGGCAGAGAGCTTCCCCCTGTATGAGCAAACAAGCCAAAAACCTAATCAGACTAGTCTATATCAACAACTGTTCATTTACGGGATTGTTCCTTCGCAGCGCTGTGGCGATAGAGCTGGCAATACAAGCCTAGAATCAGAGCAACCAAACGAGTCAGACATAGTGTTCTGAATAAGCGAAAATCCTGAATACAGGCCTGCCAGCGCATCAAAAAGCTATGCTTGGTCAGGTGCATTGACAACACAAAAAGTCTCCTTTAGCGTCTAGCTAATCTGGTGTTTTACTTTTTGGTGCTCTAAACTAATGTATTTCAATGGAAAGCATATTTCGTGAGCACAGCACGATTCTTTAGTAGCGAGTAGTATGAAAGCCCGAAAATCTGTGTAGGGAGGTTGGTTGGGGGGGTGGATGGGTCAAACAACACAGGACTTTCACCCACAAGCCTGGGGTTCGTGTCCTATTGTTTTCCTAATCCCAACTGTCCCGTTGTTGTTGAATCGTGCTGTGATCATGAAAGATGCTACCCATTGAAATGCATTAGTTAAAAAAATGTGCTGACCATCACAAAAAATGAGATAAACGTGTCCGTGTAGACGAATCAATAGATTAAATTACGTAACCATTTCACGAACTGCCGTGAGACTGGGTAGAACATGCGGCACAAGAACGGGATGGTTAAGTTTAGGAAAAGATTGTGGGTGGGGTTACAAAATGTAAGTTTGAGTGACATATCTTAGACAGAATTCATCAAGCATCATCATGAAAGATATGCCTGAACCATGCTTCAGTTGACTGACAATGAGGAGAACTAAAGGAAAATTTATTTGGTAAATCAGGTTCTGTCAGATCGTCTCATTCTGCAGCTGCAATTGTTTGCGCATAATTTGGAAGCTCACTGTGCCTCATGTGAAAGTCTGTTTGCCTCCCTAAGTACATTGTTAGAAAGGGCAAAACATTCCCTACATGTTAATGTAAAAGTAATGTATGAAGAGTTAAAACTGTGGATGGTATAGCAAAGTAAAGAGAATTTGCTTCTGCTGCCATCTGTCAGTTGGGTCCTGCACTCTGAGTCTGAACATTCTATCCAATACACACTGATGTAAAAATGTCAGAAGGGCATTTCCTCTTAGTCTCAAGGTTGAATATTTTAAAAAGTTTTAATGGGATTTGAAAGTTGAATAATACCCTGAATATATAAAAGATGTGGAACATCTTAAAGTTTTATTTGAGTTTCTTGGTGAATGTATGAATGGGTAGATAGCGGTTGAAAATAAATGAATTTATGTCAAATTTGAACATTCAAACTAAGAGCGGTAGGTAATTGTGTGAGACAATTAACAACATGGTCATGTGTTACATATGTGAAATTTTGTTGGAGGATATCATGAATGCTAGCTAACACAGTGAGCTCTTTACAATGTTATCGTAAATTAATAACCAGCACTTGGATTAGCGAGCATCAAAAGCATCAGAAATGTGTCAAATATTACAACTATCAATAAAAGACAAAAAAAGGTCGAAAGGATAAAGAAAAGCTGTTGAAAATGTAAAAACAAGCATTGTTGGATTAATTAAAGAAAAAAAAGTTTGTTATTTTAGTGATTTACTTCTTTATTTACACACTGTGTAGTGTTTTAAGTATGTTATTAGCTAAAATCAATGTCTTCATACATATGTCCTCATTGGTGTAAAATGATCTCTGCCAATGATCTGACTTTCCTATCTGTATTTACATTGGACGGGCAAGTCCAAGGAGGCTTCCATGTCATTCCGCCATCTTGAAAAACTATATTCGCTGAGAGGGACAGAAAGCACTAGCCGACCTGTCTAGCTAATCCACAACGCGTTTTCGTTCAGAGCCAGCGTCATGTGACTGAAACCAGCTGAAACGGAGAAGGAGATCAGTGAGGCACTTGCAAATTTGAAAGCCTGCACTTTAGTTCATAATGGAGGATCATACTTATGCTGAACCATGGGAGAAGGAATCCTTGTCACCAAAAAAGCGAAAAATGGGAATTACAAAGGCTATCGTAGTTGCAACATGCATTTGAAAAAGCGAGGCGCTAAAGAGCACTATTCGTTTGAATGTAAAATACAATTTCACTGCTAGATGGGAGAAATTCCTACACAATGTACCTTTAAGAGTTTACTTACAGATGCAGCCAACAGTCCGATGGACAAACAGAGCAACAAAGCAAACGGAAAGCCTGATGCCATCTGTGGAAAGACGTTAAACAAAGTCAACATACTGCAGACAAACATTTTTCAACTACGTCGGTCTTAAACTAGCAAAGGCACTTGCGTCAGGCTTTGCCGCCGGGTGCAAGATAGGGCCCCGAAAAGTTCCTTTTTACAATTAAAAAAACGATAATATGAAGTAGTACTAATACTACTAATCTACCAGTGTTGGATCCGAACCATTTGAACAGTAAGGCCCCTGGGAGGACAAAGGACAATGCCATGTGCTCAGGAACAAAGAGAACGAGGCCTCCATGCAAACTCTGCAGCCTAAAAGTCACACTTCCATGAGAAGTAAGTTTGAACATGGCCGGAGGTATAAAAAAAACTACAGAATTTTTAGTTTACACCTACATGTTACCTGAAAGAACACTGATTTCCTATTGGCCGCAGTTCCTAAATGCATCAGTGGTCCGTGACCAGGTGACCTGGGACGTAAAAGCCCTGGTGGCCTGTGATATCTTCACATACCCATTAATAATGCAGACACTTCCATTTCCAATATAGTGGAGCCCCCTACTAGTCTTAGGATGTAAAAGCATCCAACAGTCACTACATAACATGGCCCTCTGCTCATCATCATTGACTGCATCTTCAAGCTGCTACAGAAGACAAACCATTGCATCCGTTCTAAAGGAAGCATGGTCAAACGTCTGTATTTTAATTAAATAGTTTCATATACCGGAGGAGTGAACTATTTTGGTGTTCTTGTAACAGTTTGGATCCTGTTGAAACACTGTGCATCAGCAGAAGAGGACAATGTTTCCTCTAGAAGAGATCGGACAACGTGGACACAGCTCTTACCTTCTCAAGTCGACTGAGATGTTTCTTCACTGTGTTGTTGTAAATTAGAGATCTGATGCCAAGGCCAGATTGTTCCTGTTTCTCTTCAAAGTATGACAAAATCCCAAACAATCTCACAAAAATCCACAAGAGTCTTAATCAGATGTAAAAAGAGCTTAATGTGCTTGAAAAGAGTTCACCACACATAAAACCAGAGTAAGTTCCAGACAGCTTACTGGAAATTTCTTTGTCTGGTGTCGCCTTATAGCTGCCAAAAGAGACTTTCCCCCAAAACAAATCCTCCAATAACAGTTTTTAGGACATGCTGCTTACAAATCCAATCCAGACTTTTGAGTCTAAGGACCTCCTTCTCAGGGAAGTCCCTTGTTGATGTCATATTACGGACTCCGTCTCTCTTCTAGCTTCGCATCTCCCAACTGCCTGAGGCTTTGGCCTAGTGCCAGTCTCTGACTCTGTAACTGGCAACAGCGTGTGCAGTGATGTGACTAGATAGATAGATAGATAGATAGATACTTTATGGATCCCCAAGGGGAAATTTAAGGACTATGGACAAGGACAAGACTATGGGGAGGAGAACCTGGGATACCTCTCTGGCAGACACAAGACATCTCAAAAGGCACACGTCATGTGCTTTCCCCTAATTTAATTATAAACTAGATTTTATCACATTTTGACACAACATTCCCTCCTTTGTGACTATGACTAAGTCTCATTCCTTAGCTTACATCTGGTGTCTGTTAAAGAGGTTGGTCACTGCAGCGTACATGATGGTGCTTTTTGACTCTCTAAAAGGGGAAGCTTATCAACAGATTTGAACACTACATAGCAAACATACCTCTCCCTGTTTTTGTTGGAAATCAGGGTGAGAGAGGCTGTATCATACACAACAGTCTTTTTAACGAGTACTGTATATAGGACATTACACTTCATTGATATTGCAATGAGCTGTTTTTGGTGCTAACAAATTTTTAAGCAAGCAGAAAACAAAAATCACACATCTATGGCACCTTACTCGGGATACACATGAAACACAGAAACGGGAGGCTGCAATGTAACCCTATGAGGCAAATGTTCAGCATCAGTTAGCGTCCACTTAATGCTTTTTTTTTAGGTGAACTTGTGCTAAATGTTAGCCTGACAAGCCAGACCCACATCCAGATGTTGAGTCTGGGAACTCACCATTGGTCAGGGCTCAATCCGAGGGGCGGGACAAACGGTTGTCTTTCAAATTCCCTCAGCACGCAATAGGATAGCACTCCAACCAATCAGAGCAAAGCTAGTTGGTAGAGCTGATTCCAAAGACCGCTGTTCGCCAGCAGCATCAGCCATCTTCTTTGTTTTCAAGTGACTAGAGTTTGGTTTTTCCAGTTCGCAAGCCAACGGAGAGTTGCTAGACCACCCTGGCTGCAAATTACATTTGCTGCCGCTAGGGTGCGTCTAGATTTCTAGGCTAGCTAAACGTGGCACCAAGTTGGCCACCATCATCCCTGTACCCAAAGAGACACACACACACACACACACACACACACACAGACACACACACACACACACACACACAAACACACGCAAGCACGCACGCACGCAGACACACAGAGACACACACACACTCACAAGCATGCACGCACGCAAGCAAGAACGCATGCACAAAAACACACACAGACACACCTATACACACACACACACACACACCCCCCCCCCCCCCCCCCCCCCCCCCCCCCCACACACACACACACACACACACACACACACACACACATAGCCCTAGCTCTGGGGAGTTTTTTTCGACCAGCATGTTTCCTTGGATTAGGTTGGCACCAAGATCTTGGTTGCAGCTGTCGCCGTGGTCCTGCTGCACTCCCGCTACTCCCTGCTACACCCTGCTACACCCTGTAACACCCTGCTACACCCTGCTACGCTCTGCTACACCCTGCTAGGCTCTGCTACACCCTGCTACACCCTGCTACGTCCTGCTACACCCTGCTACACCCTGTAACACCCTGCTACACCCTGCTACGCTCTGCTACACCCTGCTAGGCTCTGCTACACCCTGCTACACCCTGCTACGTCCTGATACACCCTGCTATGCTCTGTTACACCCTGCTAGGCTCTGCTACACCCTGCTACATCCTGCTACGCTCTGCTACACCCTGCTAGGCTCTGCTACACCCTGTTACACCCCGCTACATCCTGCTACGCTCTGCTACACCCTGCTACGTCCTGCTACACCCTGCTATGCTCTGCTACACCCTGCTACACCCTGCTATGCTCTGCTACCCCCTGCTACCCCCTGCTACACCCTGCTACACTCTGCTACACCCTGCTACATCCAGCTATGCTCTCCTGTGCCACGCTACATCCTGTGACACCCTGCATTGCCCTGCTATGCCATTAACTACTACAACTACTATTTCTAGTCACTGTTCCATTATCTTTATTGTGACTATTATTGCCACTGTTCATCACACCTCCAACCGGCACCTTCAGACACCTCCTACCAAGAGCCTGGGTCTGTCCCGTCAGACACCTCCTACCAAGAGCCTGGGTCTGTCCCGTCAGACACCTCCTACCAAGAGCCTGGGTCTGTCCCACAGACACCTCCTACAAGAGCCTCGTCCGGCCAGACACCTCCTACCAAGAGCCTGGGTCTGTCCCGTCAGACAACTCCTACCAAGAGCCTGGGTCTGTCCCGTCAGACACCTCCTACCAAGAGCCTGGGTCTGTCCCGTCAGACACCTCCTACCAAGAGCCTGGGTCTGTCCCGTCAGACACCACCTATGTATATCTACCACCTATCTGTCCCAGGTTTCTCCCTAAAAGGGAGTTTTTCCTCACCATGGTTGCACTAAATGAATAAAAGGCTGGTAACTAAATAACAACCATTGCCAAATTAACTTCAGGCAATTATTATATCAAACCAAATATAATGGGTCAACTTTTAAGTGCTTTTCAAGTAATTAACGCTATATTGTCCACAAACATTCACAGACATGTTACCTCGTTGGAAATCCTCCGTTGCGGTGAGGAATATCCCATAATTACAATTACTCAAAGCAGGTACGGCTTTTAACAGTAGATGGCGTAGTTGTGCCAATTTAGTAGAATTTAACCTGAACCCATTCAACTATGTTATACTTGCTCTTGGGGAAATTACTGGAATTGTTGGGTCTTTGCAAACTATAGAGTGTGGTCTAGACCTACTCTATCTGTAAAGTGTCTCGAGATAACTCTTGCTATGATTTGATACTATAAATAAAATTGAATTGAATTGACATATACACAGGCACATACACACGCACACACGTACACACACACACAAACACACACACACATACAACGCACACACGTATACACACAGACACACACACACACACACACACACACACACACACACACACACACACACACACACACACACACACACACACACACACACACACACACAGACAGCTGGTTCCCACGCTGACCTCTCTGAGAGGAGAGGTGAATGTGATTGGTTAGTTGAGGATGTTCCAGTTTAACTGAATAATGAATCGACTCTGATGGCTGAGTGAGAGATGAAAGGCCGCTCTGTTCTGATCTGATCGAATCACATCCTTCTGATCATCCTGTTTAAAGTCAGTGAGACTGTGTGTGTGTGTGTGTGTGTGTGTGTGTGTGTGTGTGTTTGTGTGTGTGTGTGTGTGTCTGTGTGTGTGTGTCTCTCTGTCACCACCTTGTTGTCGTAGAGACTCTTCAGCAGCCGGAAAGTGTTTCCTCCTACTGACAAAAAAAACACACAACCTTCCCTTCACATCTGCAGGTAAACTACAGAATAACTGAGAAAACAGGGGGATGAGGGAAGAGAGGAAGGGAACAATGGTAAAGGAAAGGAAATAAGCTGGCAGGCAGAGGGAAGGAAGAAGAAATAATGTGTGTCTGTGTGTATATTTGTAGGAATAATAGGAAACAAGGACAGAAAAGTGAAATTCCCTTAATAGCAAACATGTTTCCAACGTTGTGTACGTGTACAACAATCCCAGCCTCCACCAACCTATCCCACCAGATAGGTTGGTGGCTTTTGGTGACATGTTTTCCCTTTTTAACAATAATAAACAGTTGGATTCGTGACGTCAGAGACCAGAGAAATGAAAGACGAGTTTAATGAGTTTAAGTTTTGGGGCTGGGATTCAGAAACAGGACGTGGTCTCTGGTGTGGTTTAATATGCAGCTATGGATTTACTAGACACGACTGATTGTCTTATTTTGGGTCTGAGACAGTCAAGAGACCACAACACACACACACACACACACACACACACACACACACACACACACACACACACACACACACACACACACACACACAAACACACACACAGACACAGAGACACACACACATAGACACAGAGACACGTACACACGTAGAGACACACACACACATATAGACACAACACAGATAGACACACACACACGCAAGCACGCATGCACAAACACACACACACAGACACACATGCACACGCACACACCTATACACACACACACCACACACAGACACACATTTACACACACAGACAGAAACACACGCACACAGACACACAAAGACACAGAGACACACACACGCACACACACACACAGACACAAACACACACAGACACACATATACATACAGACACACACACACAGACACAAACACACACAGACACACACACAGACACAGACACACACTTACATACACAACACAGACAGAGAGACACACACAGAAACACACACACAGAGAGACACACACACATACATACACATAGACACACACACAAAGACACACACACTCACAAACACACAGACACAAACACACACAGACACACAGAGACACACACACAGAAACACACACAGACACACAGACACACAGAGACACACACAGACACACACACAGACAGACACAGACACACACTTACATTCACAACACAGACAGAGAGACACACACACAGAAACACACACACAGAGAGACACACACACATACATACACATACAGACACACACACAAACACACAGACACAAACACACACAGAGACACACAGAGACACACACAGACACACACACACACACAGACACACACACACACACACACACATACAGACACACACAGAGACACACACAGACACACACACACTCACAGACACACACAGACACACCAACAAACACAGACATAGACACACACACACAGACACACACAACACATAGACATACACATACAGACACACAAACAAAAACACACACCTCAGGCTCCTCATGGCTCCACTCACATCTGATGTTCTGATGTCAAGATGTTATGATGTCATGATGTTCTCATGTCATGATGTTATGATGTCATGATGTTATGATGTTCTGATGTCATGATGTTCTGATGTCATGATGTTATGATGTTATGATGTCATGATATTATGATGTCATGATGTTATGATGTCATGATGTTAAGATGCTATGATGTTCTGATGTCATGATATTATGATGTTCTGTCATGATGTTATGATGTTATGATGTTATGATGTTATGATGTTATGATGTTCTGATGTCATGATGTTATGATGTTCTGTCATGATGTTATGATGTCATGATGTTATGATGTTCTGATGTCATGATGTTATGATGTCATGATGTTCTGATGTCATGATGTTCTGATGTTCTGATGTCATGATGTTATGATGTCATGATGTTCCGATGTGCTGATGTCATGATGTTATGATGTTATGATGTCATGATGTTCTGATGTCATGATGTTATGATATCATGATGTTATGATGTTCTGGAACCGAAAACTCAGAGTTTCCATCTCAGGGTAAATCAACTCAGACATCAGGGTTAGACTCAGAGTTTGTTAAACCTGCTACCTGGAACGGACCCCTGGTGTCATGATGTCATGATGTTATGATGTTATGATGTTATGATGTCATGATGTTATGATGTCATGTTCTGATGTCATGATGTTCTGATGTCATAATGTTCTGATGTTATGATGTTCTGATGTCATGATGTTATGATGTCATGATGTTCTGATGTCATGATGTTCTGATGTTCTGATGTTCTGATGTCATGATGTTCTGATGTCATGATGTTATGATGTCATGATGTTATGATGTCATGATGTTATGATGTCATAATGTTCTGATGTTCTGATGTTCTGATGTTCTGATGTCATGATGTTATGATGTCATGATGTTCTGATGTCATGATGTTCTGATGTTATGATGTCAGCATTTATTCACTGAATCTGATGAGAAGCAAAAACAACGGCTTTTAGAAATGTCCAACATTTATACACAAATAGAAAATGCTCTTAATACAAATACACAGATACACAAATACACAAATACACAGATACACGAACACACAGATACACAAACACACAAATACACAAATACACAAATACACAGAATCAATAACTATGAATCAATCACGGAAACTAACTTAATTACAAAACAAACTTCCTGTGCTTAGTGGTTTTCTGTGTTTGTGTCTCAAGCTGGATGGAAAAAGTCTTTCTCACTCACTCGATCCTTTAGTGTTCAGATTAAAGGCCCAGACACACCCACCGGACACCACTGATATTCTTATTTTGGGTCTGAGACAGTCCGAAACACGAAATAGGCCGTGCAGTTGCTGAATCTGTCTTCATTCAGATCAACAAAGGTCAGTTTAAAAGATTTTCATCAGATTTTGAGAGACTCTAGTCACCTCATTCTGCTCCTCGTTTCTGGGTTACACACACACAGAGATACACACAACACAGACAAACACACACACACAGATACACACAACATAGACAAACACACACACACAGATACACACAACACAGACAAACACACACACACACAGATAAACACAACACAGACAAACACACACACACAGATACACACAACACAGACAAACACACACACAGATACACACAACATAGACAAACACACACACACACACACACACAAATACACACAACACAGACAAACACACACACAGATACACACAACATAGACAAACACACACACACAGATACACACAACATAGACAAACACACACACAATTAAACACACACACAGACACATACAAACAAATACACACAGATACACACACACTCAAAGACACACACACACACACACCTCACAGACACACACACACATACACATACACAAACAGACACTCAGAGACACACACACACACACACACACACCAACAGACAAACACACACACACACACACACAACACAGACAAACACACACATACACACACAGACAGACAGACACACACACACTCACAGCACAGACATGACGGCACGAAACACACTGAACAGACTGGAGTCACCGACCTCCCCAGACTGTCCGATGGCCCAGACCATAGACGTACAACAGGTCCAGTTGTTTTGGGTTATTTAAGTGTAACGTGACAGAGAAACATGACACAGAGCTCTCTCACACACGCAGGTTATCGTTTAATAATCACAGTATATTACACAATAACACAACCACATCACACGGAGACCAGCTCCAACTACGTGAAAACATTTTGACTGTTTAAGTCCTCAGTCCAGACCTCTGGGGGAAGTTTCCCGTCACCCCAGGAACCATGCACTCCTCTGATTGGTTGGATGTGTCTGGGGGGGCGGGAGCAAGAAAGTAAACACAGGCTACATTTACACTGCTATGTGTTGGTTTTAAATCTGCTACGTTTCCCCCTCTCATTCCCCTGCTCTGGTGTTTCCCCCTCTCATTCCCCCTTGCTCTGGCGTTTCCCCCTCTCATTCCCCTGCTCTGGCGTTTCCCCCTCTCATTCCCCTGCTCTGGTGTTTCCCCCTCTCATTCCCCCTGCTCTGGTGGTCAGCCAGTAACAGGAGGAAGGAGAGTCAGGAGAAGAAGTTTGGTTTTTTATGTCCATTTTTTGAAGCCACGTCTCGGTCTGTTCCCTCTCAGCTGCTGCTGGCCTGTTTCAGTACCAGCCGGAGTAAAGACGCCAGACGGACCGTAACTGTAACGGGTGGGGGGGGGAAGCAGTGCTCGTAGCCTGGCTCCACGTTATCACGCACCAGAGCCAGAGTCCACCAGGGAATCATGGGATACTTCAGCAGGAGGGTTGGGTATAATTTTTTTTCTTTCCAATACCGGTGCTAAAGCAGTACTTTTAAAACGGTGCCGGTGCCTAAACGGTGCCTGAACCGATAAAAGAAGAAAAAAACAGAAGGGTACTAAACAGTCGGCGACATTTAAGAACAACTTGTTTATTACTGAGGCCATATGGTCAAAATTAAGTGATTTAATAGTCATGTGATAACTCTAACTTATAATAATCATTAACTTATTTCACCAGTAAATTGCTGTTGAATGACAAAAACAACCACCAGATGTGAAAAGGGTATTTTACAATAACTTTGAATGCACCGCGAGGCTGTAGGTTACCAGTTTCAGTGAACGCACCATCTGTGTTTTTCTGACGTTGGCAGCTGCTGCGCTGCAGAGCAGACTGGTAGGTCCCGGTGTTGGAATCCTCAACGTTTTTTAAGCCAAGGACCCCTTAACTGAAAGTGAGATTTAGCAGGGACCCCCTATTACATAGTGTATCAAATTAAGTTGCATATTAAACTGGGCCTACAATGACTGTTAGGGGAACCTAAAGCGTTCTTACATACCCTTTTTGCATACGCTATTAAAATATTAATTGTTGGCATGATTTTATAAATCATATTTTAATGTTACATAGGTGGCACAGTAAATCTAGGATGAACTGTATCTGTGGGCTGATATCTTAGTGACTACCTTACCTATAGGCCAGTAAGCCTATCATCAGTGGGAATTTATATTTGCTAATAATATGTTGGAATTATGTTAAGGCATTTTAATTTCTTTTTAAAGACTCAAAAATTGACAATAATTTGGAGGCCCCCCTGCAATGACTCTGAGGACCCCCTAGGGGTCCCGGACCCCCTGTTGAAGATCTCTGCTCTACAGTGAAATACAGTCACACTTTACACTGTTTAACGTTAGCTGTCACCATTTTAACCCTGTTTAATCCAGCTGCTAGCTAAAGCTAGGCTAACGTTACCTGCTGTCGTTACCAGTGTAGTGTAAAGTCAGGCACCGAAATAAGGCACCGAAATTTTCGTTCTTATTCGGTCTCGTTACTACCGTTTACTTAGGAACCGGTGCCCTATTGGCACCGCGTTTCGGTACCCAACCCTACTCAGCAGCGCCCGTCCGTGAGTTCGGCTGGGGAGTGTGGAGGGAGGGAAGGGAAGAGGAAGCAGCAATGTCCGGCATCTCTGGGTCCTTTTCTCTCTCTCCGTGGTTGTCTCCGTGGCTGTCTCCGTGGTTGTCTCCGTGGCTGTCTCTGTGGCTGTCTCCGTGGCTGTCTCCATGGTTCTCTCCGTGGTTGTCTCGGCGGTTGTCTTCGTCAGCTTCCTGCTGCAGGACGTTGTAGCGCTCCACCACGCAGTGCGCCGTGAGCCGGGCCTCCGGGTCATGGTCCCAGCACTCGGTGACGGTGGAGCAGAAGACGCTCATCCCCTGGAGGCAGAAAAGACACAAGTCAGGCTGCGTCTACACCGCCACGCCTTGGGTTAACCCTCGTGGTGTCTTCCCCGTCGGCCACGATGCAACTTTTTGTTTTTCTGGGTCAAAATGTAAAAAAAAAATATTCCAACATTTTGGTCGTCTTTTTCAAGACTTTTTTGTCACTTTTTTCTGTGCTTTTTTGAATTTTTTTCCTATGTTTTTTAATGTCAAAATTAAAATTAAAATTAATAAACATACATATATACATACATTTAATAAATAAAAATATAAATGCTATAAAATTGAATAAAACACCCAAATTCAATGAAAGTATTGTACTGATCATGTATTTAACTTGAAGAAGGTTGTAGGGAACCATCCATGTTATTTTCTTTTAAAATTTGGTTGAAAGAAAACGCAAATATCTGATATAGAAACTTTTTTGAAAATGGGTCACATTTGACCCGTGGACACCAGGAGAGTTAAAGAAAGGAATAACTTCTGCTACGTTTTGCGTCCCGCATCCGCACTACTGCGGCGTTTCCGAGCCCCTAAGACTTCAACATTTGGGAACACTGCTGCCGCCGTTTTGGTTTGAAAACGCAGCGGTTGCTTTGTAGTCTGGACGGACAAACGTTCGCCTCCTGATTGGGTCTTATGAGTCATGAATATTGTCAGAGAAGTCGCACAAAAGTCTGCTTGTTGAGTCTTTATGGCAGAACGGGTGAGATGGCGGCAGCAGAGATGCATTCACACGCCAGAGAAGGTATCTACGCGCAACGGTTAAATTGGCTTTTGTAGGGAGGGAGAGCCCTTATTTACGGGAAATGGTTATTATTCAAAATCGCGCCATAAACTGACTTAATGTTTTTACACCAAAGGGGCTCTTTTTCCAGTATTAATGTGTAAGGTAGGGTTGATTAGTTATTCAAACAAAGAGAAATACTTTACAATTCACTTACTTTATTATCATTATCATCGGGCAGGCAACGGATTTCACCCTCAGAAAATGTATGAAATCAAACATGTTTGAAAATATGTAAAACCTTTTTTAAACAAGAAAATTATGTTGATTTAGGAGAATCAGAAACCACTATTATAGCCTTTTCAACCGTGATTGGCTTTCCCAGCTTGTTAACAGCCAGTGCATGTTAATTTTAGCTTCTAGTTTGTTAGATGGCACCAACATTTGGTCTGATCATAACTGGCCCGGCAACCCAAAGGACAGGGTTTTGTTTCTAGATTTGTGTGCTGACTTATGATGTGGGGGTCTCATGAAGTGTTTTAGCATTAAACACTTCATTTCCTGCATTTGGGTGAATTTTTATGCACCTATTTCTACCTTTTTCTGAATAAATATGCCTGAAATATCTTCAAATATAAAATCCAAATATAAAAATATAATGGAAAATATTGCAGTAAGGCTCTCAGGTTTTCTGTATTGCTTTTATCTATTTATTCTCCTTTAGATGAAGGAGACGGAGCTGAGCTCCGGTGCGCTCCGGCCCAATTTAACCTCTGTCTACGTATATATATATATATATATATATATATCTGTACTGGGTGAGCATGTGACCTCTGACCTGGTGTTGTGTCCATGCTGAGGGGATGTCTGGTCGTCCTCGGTCCCTCAGCACCAGGTCTCTCATGCTGTCCACACAAGGCTGCTCGCACACTTTGGAGCCAAATGCCGGCTCGTAGTTCTTCACCTCTGCACCGACACACGCACGCACAGAGACACACACACACACACACACACACAGACAGACACAGAGACAGACACAGAGACAAACGGAGATACACAGACACAAACACACACACATGCACACACAGACACAAAAACACACACACACACAAACACACACACACAGACACACACACACACATTATACCTTCACATCTGTGTTTCAGGGTTAGGGTTAGAGAGACTGAGATTGTACGGGGGAAATTACTTTTCTTTGTTGAGAAACGTCACATTTTCTTGAAGAAAGACGCCTAACCCCCCCACCCCCACCAAATACGTGCACCTAAGTAAGTCTTCCTGAAAGCGAGGGAAAAGCCTGTCTACGGCAGAAGAAGAAGAGAGGCTCGTACCCCCGATGGCGTGGCAGCGGGAGGCCATCTCCCAGTGCACCAGAGACATGGAGTAAACATCCATCTGTTTAAAGGCCTCCAGGTCCTCCAGGTTCACCCGGGACTCCAGCACCTCCGGAGCCATGTAGCGAGCTGTCCCAACCTGGACGGGACGACACAGAGAGAGTCCTCAACACAACAGCCCAGAGAGAAACTACACACACACACACACACACACAGAGACACACACACACAGAGACACACACACACAGAGACACACATACACACACAGAGACACACACACATACAGAGACACACACACACACACACACAGACACACAGAGAGACACACACACACACACACAGAGACACACACACACACACACACACACACACAGAGACACACACACACACACACACACACACACACACACACACACACACACATACACACAGAGACACACACACACACACAGAGACACACACACACGCACACACACGCACACACACGTGTGTATGTGCGTGTGTGTGTGTGTCTGTGTGTATGTGTGTTTGTGTGTGTGTGTGTGTGTGTGTCTGTGTGTCTGTGTGTGTCTGTGTGTATGTGTGTTTGTGTGTGTGTGTGTGTGTGTGTGTTTTTAAATTAACTTTTTTGATCACCAGCCAACACGGCTAGTAGATTTTTTAAGTTAACAGACAATCAGATTCTCCACTAGCCACTTTGTTTCTTCCTAACTGTCTTTACTTTAATTTCAGCTCGTCTGGTTTGTTTGGCTCCGTTCTGTTCGTCTTCTCCGTTTCAGCGTAGCTCGTTAACGCTAGGCTCGTAGCCAATGGTTGTCTGACACGTCACGACTTAGTGTTCATGGGAAATGTAGGATTAGTGCTACAAGCAGTGATGCCAGATAAAGGTCCAAATCCACTTTTGCTAGTTTTGATGGCGGTAAAAAAGGGTCTGTGTGCCGGGCGCCTGGTTCTAAAGGGTTGTCCTTAGTGTCTTCATTAATCAGAGGTGTGTTTTGGGCGTAACATGCAATCAACCAATCAGAGATCATCTCCCATTCCCTTTAAAAGCCAGGCGCGTTTGGACCTTGGAGCATTTCTGTTATGATGGAGGATTTGCACCCTAATATTTTTATTAGTAATCTTCTGCATGTGTGTGTGTGTGCGCTGTGCACGAGCCTAGGAGCATTTTACTAATGCTCTGTTAAAATAACAATGAAATGCTGCGTTATTGACCTGAGACCAGGTTTTTGTTGGTCAATGGTGCAATCACTTCCCGCTGCCTCGAGATAGCAATACTCCCAGAATGCACCTGAACACACCAACATGTATGACCAGCACGCCCAGAATGCACCTGAACACACCTCCCTGTAAGACCATCACGCCCAGAATGCACCTGAACACACCTCCCTGTAAGACCAGCACGCCCAGAATGCACCTGAACACACCAACATGTAAGACCAGCACGCCCAGAATGCACCTGAACACATCTCCCTGTAAGACCATCACGGCCAGAATGCACCTGAACACACCTCCCTGTAAGACCAGCTGCGCCCAGATGGGTGCAGGTGCATTTTCTATTTAAACGACGCGGGCACTGGATGGGAAATTGACAACCGTGTCGGTCTTAAACTAGCAAAGACACTTGCGTTGGGCTTTGCGCTAAGCCGGGTGCAAGATAGAAGCCCTGAGACTGTTCTGTTGTACTTTAAACACATAGCACTCCCCCCGTGTTGGCTTCACCTGTCCACTGTTGGCGTAGTCGTCGACGGTGAGCGAGAGCTCGAGTCGTAACGCCAGACCAAAGTCACACAGGGCACACTCGGTCCTGCTCTTCACCACGATGTTACTGCTCTTCAGGTCCCGATGGGCAACCGGTACCTACAGAGACATAAAGTACAGCTGCAAAGATTAATCAAACAATCGGTTTGAGTCATTATTTATGAAAAAACAGGCAGACTTGTGTGATGTCAGCTTGTTGAATGTGAATATTTTCTAGTTCTTTCTCTCCTCTGGGACAGGAAACTGAATATCTTTGAGTTGTGGACAAAACAAGACATTTGAAGACGTCATCTTGGGACTTTTGGGAAACACTGATCCACATTTCAGAGACGCAACAACTAATCCATTCATCCAGAACATATTCCACACATTAATCCACCATGAGAATCATCGTTGCAACTCAAAACATAAATTAGATGTGATCACGGTGAGCAAAATTGTATTTCCAGAGAATATAGACTGACGTACCTTTGGTATCCCATTCCATCCAACCATAAATTCAATAATTCTGTGAATGTGTGTGTGTGTGTCTCAATCCCTCAAAGTCTTCGGTCTTGATACACTCTGGTCTTGGTCTTGTCTCGGTCTAAACCCCTCAAAGTCTCGGTCTTGTCTCGGTCTCAACCCCTCAAAGTCTCGGTCTTGTCTCGGTCTCGGTCTCAACCCCTCATAGTCTATGTCTTGTCTCGGGCTCACTTCCTTAAAAGTCTCAGTCTTGTCTCGGTCTCAACCCCTCAAAGTCTCGGTCTTGTCTCGGTCTCAACCCCTCAAAGTCTCGGTCTTGTCTCGGTCTCAACCCCTCAAAGTCCCGATAATGTCTTGGTCTCAACCCCTCAAAGTCTCGGTCTTGTCTTGGTCTAAACCCCTCAAAGTCTCGGTCTTGTCTCGTTCTAAACCCCTCTAAGTCACGATAATGTCTTGGTCTCAACACCTCAAAGTCACGATAATGTCTTGGTCTCAACCCCTCAAAGTCTCGGTCTTGTCTCTGCCTCATTCCCTAAAAGTCTCGGTCTTGTCTTGGTCTCAACCCCTCAATGTCTCGGTCTTGATACACTCTGGTCTTGGTGTTGACTTGGTCTTGTTTTAGGTGGTCTTGACTACAACACTTCCAGCTGCCTTCCATTTTACAATTAAGCCTTCCTACAAGAACTCTGCCCTGCCACACTCACGCTGAGTCGGTCTACATTTCCAGCCTCAACATAGCTTTTGTTATTTTCCGTTTTGAACCTTTTCCTAACCGTCTTTTTGCTCTCCTTGCAGTTCTGTCAGTCACCCCCTCCCTCCTTTTGGATCTAGTTCCCTCCCTGCTCGCAATTTTTAAGGTTATAAATAAATGTTCTTACAAATTATACTACTACTATAGCCCTTGGGTTCCCTAGCTCCACCGTAACAAATTACTTCATCCTTCCATCCATCCGTCTGTCTATCCATCCATTCTTCCAATAATCAATCCCTCCAACCATCTCTATTTCCAGAGATTACACACTGATTTACCTTCGGTATCCCACTGGGCGTTGTGTCACTATGGAGATGAGCTACCCCTCTGGCGATGCTGCCTGCCATGGCAACAAGTTCTTCCCAGCTGAGAATGTTTTCCGTGAGGAAGTCCTGCAGGTTCCCGAGGCTGTGATAGGCCAAAACCAGCCAGTACTTCCTGAGCGGATGGCCACGCGGGCCCCTTTCCTCCGCCGCGAGGAATCGGACGACATTGTCATGTTCCAGCTTGGCGTCGGAGTAGATGGAGCACTCATTTCTCCACGATGCGTACTCCACAGCCGGGAACACCTTAACCGCCACTGTTTCGTAGCTGTTAACTCCGCCCGTCACCCCCTGCAACAGGCACGCCCTCCACACTTCAGCGAAGCGACCCTTCCCCACCAGAACCTCCAGCTTTATCGGCAGCAGTTCTGCCGGCTGCCCCTGCCAGTCCGTCATTTCGTTGTTGGGAGACTGTAATGGCAAAAAAATACATTTAAGCATGGTTCCTTATGTTCTTATGTTTTCATTTGACTTTGCATTTTCTCACAATAGACCTTTTTCACGGCAGACATGTTGACCTGTCTCAGTAGGAAAAGCACAGGTGTATTCAAAACTATTAATGATGGCTGCATTCCACTTAGGAGAGGTCCTGGTATTAAACCATTACTGATGGCTGCATTCCACTTAGGAGAGGTCCTGGTATTAAACCATTACTGATGGCTGCATTCCACTTAGGAGAGGTCCTGGTATTAAACCATTACTGATGGCTGCATTCCACTTAGGAGAGGTCCTGGTATTAAACCATTACTGATGGCTGCATTCCACTTAGGAGAGGTCCTGGTATTAAACCATTACTGATGGCTGCATTCCACTTAGGAGAGGCCCTGGTATTAAACCATTAATGATGGTTGCATTCCACTTAGGAGAGACCCTGGTATTAAACCATTAATGATGGCTGCATTCCACTTAGGAGAGACCCTGGTATTAAACCATTAATGATGGCTGCATTCCACTTAGGAGAGGTCCTGGTATTGTGCATGCTGACTCAATGAAATAGCTTACTGGAACACTTGATGGAACTGAGCCATCGTTAAGGTTATCAATTTCAGCTGTGCTTTTCCTACTATGACAAGTCAAAATGTCTGCTGTGAAAAAGGTCCATACTGAAAGAGTTTATCTCATTCCCACATGTTGATTCTGATTCTGCTTAACTAACTTGGAGACATCCAGTCTGGAGACGAATGCTTATGGGTTTTGTTTGAACCGATAAAAGTACAAGGTCACCCTAAAACTATCTCTCCTGATACATTTAGTTTTCCCATGCCAGTTGAGATGCAACTGGGGAGGGGGGGATGAAAGTCGTACAGGGGGAAGAAAACGAAATGGCTCTGAGATGTCTCTTGTGTTTTTTTGATTGTCTTCATGTGTATCAGATTGCCTGTGAGAAAATGTAGAGTCATGATAAGCCAAGTGCGTGTGTGCTGTCACTCTGAAGATGTATTTAAGCTCAGTAGCTAAGTCCACTTGTCAATCGAATTATCTGAACTTCGGTAAAAAAACTAATGCGAATAAAGCTGAGTGTGAAAGTGTGTTTCCATCCAACAGCTTTAAAGCGAATAAAAACCTTTTGCGTAATGACGTCACGTGCTGTTTTGCGATTAAATTGGTATATCGAATTGATTAGAGACATTTTAAGGTGTTTCCATTCATTTTCGCACTGAATCGCACAACATTCAAGCAAATTTTTGCGAACAAAGTTTTGCTAGACAAAAGTAGTTGTTGTTGTTAATATCAGAAGCCAAGGAAGCTCCGATGGGCCTTTGGCAGAGGATCTGATCCAGCTCTTCAAAAAGGTGGAACTTGCCTTTTATTTTCCCTCCGGCACCGCTTAGAGACAACTCTCTCTTTTGAGACATGTATCGCTGTTTGAGCGCCTTCCATTTACTCCGCAGGACGTCCCACGGCTTGTCCTAACCTTTGTTGGTCATTTCCCTCGCGAGTTCCTGATAAATTATGGCATTTCTTCGATTTTTGCCATCTGAAATAGCCGTTATATTTTGCTCGTAAATTAAATTCAAAAAGTCTCTCGTCTCCTCGTTCGTCCACTTCCATCATGTCTTTGTTGACGCAAGTCATGTGTGCAAACAGAGCGGAAACACTGGGTGGAAATGAAATCAAACTTCTTCTTCTTCGTTTTGTGGTGGGTTGCAAACATAAAATGACCTAAATCTTAATCGCAATTCATTAATTTATCCGGCAAATAACGTTTCCATCAGCGTTTATCGCATAAGCCGATCTATATATCGATGAAGAGAAAATCCGATGAGACAGAACGTATTTCCTTTGAGTCGATATTCTTGAAATTCTATCGAATTTTACTGTTTCCATAACGGCATTTTTCATTCAATATCACTTAATTCGGATAAAAACGTGTGAATGGAAACATAGCTACTGTTTCTGTTCACTCGTTGAAGAAACTTTTTCCACGCTGAGCTGATGTGCTTTTTGTGAAACTGTGTTCCTCCTATATTTGCAAATATATCTTAATAAAATACAAAAACCTAACTTGGTTTAGTCTTCGACTGTCTTATTTGTTTCACTTTACAACATTTTAAAACTTTACTCCTGCTGCAAAAGAAACTTCCACAACAAGACGGCACCTTGGTGTTGGACTCCCCCGTTTGGCCTCCAGGACCGATCATGCCTCCTCCTCCTCCGCCTTCTCCCCGAGCCCCCAGGCCGCCACATGGCAGGTCGAAGGCCTGGTACAGCTCCGGGGTGCGTTTGGTGGGCCAGGCAGGGCGAGCAGGAGGGCCCGGTTTGTCCGGGCGGTGTGTGCGGTAGAAGTAGAAGGCCGCGGTGGCGACTATGGCAACCAGGACAGGAGGCACCAAACTTACCACCACCACCGGGATCACATCTTTACTCTGCAGCTTGGAGAATCCTGCAGGGGGCAGCAGAAATACTGGAATATATTCATCCACCCATTCATATGTTTACCCATATATTTATTTATCTATTCTATCATTTCTCCTTAGTTACATCTATCCATCCATCCATCCATCTAACTATCCATCCATCCATCCATCTAGCTATCAATCCATTCATCCATCCATCTAACTATCCATCCATCCCTCCATCCATCCATCTATCCATCCACCCTTATATCTAATAATTCCTTCATTCCTTAAGGAACGTGTGCACAGGCAGCATCATTTCCACGCTTCCAATTCATTGTCTAAAGTCCAGTTAAAACTAAGATTCGCAACATAACAAAAAACGAAATAAAAGCATCTGAAAAAACTACATGTCTGCCTGTTTTAGAGCCATTTATCCATCCATCCATCCATCCATCCAACTATCCATCCATCCAACTATCCATCCATCCATCTAACTATCCATCCATCCAACTATCCATCCATCCATCCATCTATCCATCCATCCATCCATCCATCCATCATCCATCTAACTATCCATACATCCATCCATCCATCCATCTAACTAGCCATACATCCATCCATCTAACTATTGATCCATCTGTCCATCCATCCAACTATCCATCCATCCATCCATCTATCCATCCATCCATCCATCCATCATCCATCTAACTATCCATCCATCCATCCATCTAACTATCCATACATCCATCCATCTAATTATTGATCCATCTGTCCATCCACCCATCCATCTATCATCCATCCATCCATACATCCATCCATCTAACTATCCATCCATCCATCCAACTACCCATCCATCTAACTATCCATCCATCTAACTATCCATCCATCCATCTAACCATCCATCCATCTAACTATCTATCCATCCATCCGTCCATCTAACTATCCATCAAACTATCCATCCGTCCATCCATCCAACTATCCATCCATCCATCTAACTATCCATCCATCCATTTAACCATCCATCCATCCAACTACCCATCCATCTAACTATCCATCCATCCATCCATCCATCTAACTATCCATCTAACTATCCATCCATCCATCACCTAACCATCCATCTAACTATCCATCTAACTATCCATCCATCCATCATCTAACCATCCATCCAACTATCCATCCAACTATCCATCCATCATCTAACCATCCATCCAACTATCCATCCAACTATCCATCCATCATCTAACCATCCATCTAACTATCCATCCAACTATCCATCCATCCATCCATCCCTCTGCAGTGTACCCACCGTGAGCTCCCTTGTCGAAGATGAGTTTGTCGTTGCACTCGTGTTCTCCGTGGCAACCGCAGACCATCATGGCTCCGTCCTGGGCCGGCTGCGGGACCATGTGACACTCCCTGGAGGTGAAGTTCAGCAGCAGGCGGGGGTCCACGCCCTCTAGTGGCAGGGCGGGGTTATGACACATGGTGTGCACCGTCATCGTGTTGTTGTTCTTCCTCCTGAGAGAGCAGAGGAACAGCATCATCTCATGTATTAACTATTCATCCATTCAGTGATTCCTTCATCCTTACATTTATCCATCTGCCCTTATATTCAGACAAAAGTCTAATATTTTTTAGATAAAAAGTGGAATATTTTGAGAGGAAAAGTGGAATATTTTGAGAGAAAAAGTGGAATATTTTTGAGAGAAAAAGTGGAATATTTTGAGAAAAAAGTTGGATATTTTGAGAAAAAGTTGGATATTTTGAGAAAAAAAGTTAATTATTTTGAGAGAAAAAGTGGAATATTTTTGAGAAAAAAGTTGGATATTTTGAGAACTAAATTGGAATATTTATAATAATAATATGAGCACTTTAATACTTTAACTTCATCTTCCTGATGATACTTACAGACGTTTACTGAAGTAACATTTACACTGCAGTACTTTAACTTATAACAGAGTGCATTTACAGTGTAGTATTATTACTTTAAATGCAGTAATCTGAATACTTTTTCCAGCGCTGATCTGTGTACACCGTCCCAAGGAAACTTTTTTCGCTTTTTCCACGTTTTTGTCACTTTTTCAGTTTTGTCCCTTTGTTGATGTGTTCTTATTGTGTGGTTGGCTGATGTGTGACGAGCTGTGAGGCTCCACGATGCCCCCTATAAACTTTGACCTGAATAAAGCAGCCTTTCCCTCCCCTCCCCTCTCTTCTCTTCTTCTTCCATCTTATCTCTGGTTTCCTGCAGCTATCTGGGAGGGTCGACCCGGCTGACGTGAACAGGAAATGAGAGAGGGGTGCAGCCAGGGGGGATCCTGGCGAAGCTCTGTTATCCAAACAACAAGCACGAATCAGCAGAAATGTTTCCAAAGTGTGTGTAGAAACTGATGCCAGGGTGTGTGAAGCTCTCTCTCTCTCTCTCTCTCTCTCTCTCTCTCTCTCTCTGTGTCCCTCTGTGTCTCCCTCTCTCTCTGTCTCTCTCTCTCACTCTCTCTCTCTCTCTCTCTCTCTCTGTCGCTCTCTCTCTCTCTCTGTCGCTCTCGCTGTCTCTCTCTCACGTTAAAACATCTGTGTGAAGCTCTCTGTCTCTCTCTGTTGTTCTCTCTCTCTCTCACTGTCTCTCTCTCTCTCTCTCTGTCGCTCTCTCTCTCGCTCTCTCTCTCTCTGTCGCTCTCTCTCTCTCTCTCTGTCGCTCTCTCTCTGTCTCTCTTACGTTAAAACATCTGTGTGAAGCTCTCTGTCTCTCTCTGTTGTTCTCTCTCTCTCTCTCTCTCTCTCTCTCTCTCTCTCTCACATTAAAACATCTGTGTGTGAACCTTTGAAAATCCAATATGAAAAAGGGACCAAACTGAGCCCTATGTTATTATTTCCGTGCAACAGTAGCGTAGCAGAGTTTGGGAGTAATGAGTGCAGGATGTAATGCTGATCAACAACATGTTGGAGCAGCTTAGCTGTTCTGCGGTGGACTCTGCTGGCTCGCGGGATCGTGCGGAGGGAAAAGCAACGAGTGCACTTTGATATCCAACATTTTTATGGGACACTGAAGGCTCCGGGACATTTTGTTTTTGACTCTTTGACTCGGTTTCTTAACAGAACACAGCGGCGAAGACACAAATACTGCAAGAAATGAGAACATACGGACACTTGTAATCAGACACTGAATACAAAATACGAATCTAGCAACCGGTTTAATCCAAGGCACTTAACTTTGGGATCAACATGGGGGTTAGTGTTGAGATCTCCAACTATCTAGAGAGTCCTAACATTATTGTAAAAAAAAACTCAAAAGAAGCGACAAAAACATTGAAATTTCTATGCAGAACGTAGTGCCGTAGTACTCGAGTCCCGTCTCCAGACGTTTATTTTATTGTCTTAGTATTGTCTGGTATTCACACTCGGACTGTTTTGGGACCATGAAGGCTCCGGGACATTTAGTTTTTGACTCTTTAGGCTCCTATCTAGCACCCTGGGCAGCGCAAAGCCCGACCCAAGTGTCTTTGCTAGTTTAATACCGAAGCAGTTGTCAGTTTTCCGTCCAGCGCCCATTTCGTTTAAATAACAAATGCACCTATGCCCATCTGTGGCCCATGGGCGTGCTGGTCTTACAGGGAGGTGTGTTCAGGTGTATTCTGGGCGTGCTAGTCTTACAGGGAGGTGTGTTCAGGTGTATTCTGGGTGTGCTGGTCTTACAGGGAGGTGTGTTCAGGTGCGTTCTGGGCGTGCTGGTCTTACAGGGAGGTGTGTTCAGGTGCATTCTGGGTGTGCTAGTCTTACAGGGAGGTGTGTTCAGGTGTATTCTGGGTGTGCCGGTCTTACAGGGAGGTGTGTTCAGGTGCATTCTGGGAGTATTGCTATCTTGAGGCAGCAGGAAGTGATCGCGCCATTGACCAACAAAAACCTGGTCTAAAGTCAATAACGCAGCATTTCATTGTTATTTTAACAGAGCATTAGTAAAATGCTCCTAGGCTCGTGCACAGCGCGCACACACTATGCTTGTTACACACACAGGGACGCACAGCAGCACACACACACACATAGCAGCACACACACATGCAGAAGATTACAAATAAAAATATTACGGTGCAAATCTTCCATCATAACAGTAATTCTCCAAGGTCCAAATTTGGTTGAAAGAAAACCCAAATTTCTAATAAAGAAACTTTTTGAAAATGGGTCAAATTTGACCCGAGGACAACAGGAGGCTTAAGGAGTGCACTGACCACATAGCGATGCAGATCTCGTCCACGGCGTTGCAGAAGGACGTGAGGTTGCAGTTGCTGAGGCAGACGTTGTCATTGCACAGCGGACTGGTCGCCTCGCACCACTTACACAGGTTGGAGCTCAGGTGGCTGAGACTGTGAACATCTGGAACACCTGCAGAGGGAAAGAAACTCACATCAGACACATCGGGCTGCAGAAACTCACATATGCAAGAAGTTAATTTACACATCACAGTTAAGTTTATACAGCATGTTTTCTCCTTAACTTCTTCAGGACATGAACACCTGTTTCCTGGGTGAAAGTCTTGTGTTTTCTCCTTAACTTCTTCCAGGACATGAACACCTGTTTCCTGGGTGAAAGTCTTGTGTTTTCTCCTTAACTTCTTCAGGACATGAACACCTGTTTCCTGGGTGAAAGTATTGTGTTTTCTCCTTAAAAGTCCAATGTTTGGGAGTTTCTCCCATCTAGCGTTGAGATCATATATCGCAATCAACTCTCTCGCACCAAGCAGTTCAAAGTAGGTATCACAGCCACGGTAGCCTTCAAGCTTCAAAAAGACACTCTCTCTCAATCACACAAACACACACTCTCTCTCACACACACACTCACAAACACACACACACAGACACTCTCTCTCTCTCTCACACACACACACAAGCAAACAAAGGCGGAGCAGTATGTCCTGTATGCAGATGATACAACAATATACATGTATACAAAACATGAAAGGTGGAGCAGTATATCCTGTATGTCCCTTACACACACACAAATGTGGAGCAGTATGTCCTGTATGTCCCTTACACACACACAAAGGTGGAGCAGTATATCCTGTATGTCCCTTACACACACAAAGGTGGAGCAGTATATCCTGTATGTCCCTTACACACACAAAGGTGGAGCAGTATATCCTGTATGTCCCTTACACACACAAAGGTGGAGCAGTATATCCTGTATGTCCCTTACACACACACACAAAAGTGGAGCAGTATATCCTGTATGTCCCTTACACACACAAAGGTGGAGCAGTATGTCCTGTATGTCCCTTACACACACACAAAGGTGGAGCAGTATGTCCTGTATGTCCCTTACACACACACAAATGTGGAGCAGTATATCCTGTATGTCCCTTACACACACAAAGGTGGAGCAGTATATCCTGTATGTCTCTTACACACACAAAGGTGGAGCAGTATATCCTGTATGTCCCTTACACACACAAAGGTGGAGCAGTATATCCTGTATGTCTCTTACACACACAAATGTGGAGCAGTATATCCTGTATGTCCCTTACACACACAAAGGTGGAGCAGTATATCCTGTATGTCCCTTACACACACACAAAGGTGGAGCAGTATAGCCTGTATGTCCCTTACACACACAAAGGTGGAGCAGTATGTCCTGTATGTCCCTTACACACACACAAAGGTGGAGCAGTATAGCCTGTATGTCCCTTACACACACAAAGGTGGAGCAGTATATCCTGTATGTCTCTTACACACACAAAGGTGGAGCAGTATATCCTGTATGTCTCTTACACACACAAAGGTGGAGCAGTATATCCTGTATGTCCCTTACACACACACAAAGGTGGAGCAGTATGTCCTGTATGTCCCTTACACACACAAAGGTGGAGCAGTATATCCTGTATGTCCCTTACACACACACAAAGGCGGAGCAGTATGTCCTGTATGTCCCTTACACACACACACACACACACACACACACACACTCTCACCCACACACACACACACACACACACAACCACAAACACACACACACAGACACTCTCTATCAATCACACAAACACACACTCTCTCACACACACACAAACACACACACACAGACACTCTCTCTCTCTCACACACACACACACACACACACACACACACACACACACACACACACACACACACACACACACACAAGGCGGAGTAGTATGTCTTGTATGCAGATGATACAACAATATACATGTATACAAAACATGAAAGGTGGAGCAGTATATTCTGTATGTCCCTTACACACACACAAAGATGGAGCAGTACGTCCTGTATGTCCCTTACCAGCTAACGGTATTTCTAGATGGAGCATCATTATGGAGTGTCTACCCCAGTTTGTGCAAACGCAAATGTAAAATTTCCAGCCAATAGGAATACTCGGAATTGATGGTGGAGGTAAATATGAATGAAAAAGGACAAGTTGGTGAACGGGGCAACACAGATTTTGATAATTAACAACTAAACACGCTACACACTGGGACTTTAACTTCTTCAGGGACATGACCTCTGCTCCCCAGCTTTAAAGCCCTGGGTTTTTAGGAGCCAAACACCCCCCCGACCTCCTCCCTGTGAGGATCCTCACGCTCTTATACAGAAGCAGCCAGTGTGCTGCTGACAGTAATAAATACATGGAATACACACAGATTATTAATGTTCTGAATATTGAGTACAGTGAAAGTAAAGAGTGTGAATTACTTCTTCCACCTCTGTATATATATGTACTCTGCCACGTACAGAAACACTGTGACTGGCTGGGTGTGTCCCTCTGACTTATTAGCCCCAAAACATTAGCATGACGTTAGCATGAAGCTTCGTACTGTGCGTGTGCATGTGCGTGTGTGCGTGTGTGTGTGTGTGTGATGTTTTGATTTAACTGGTATTTCTATGTCATCTGGGTCTGATCACTGCTGATGTTATGATGTGGCAGAGCATCAAACACACACACGCGCACCCACACACACGCACACACACACACATGCACGCACACACACACACACACACACACACACACACACACAGCTGAAGTTATTCCAGATGTTTCTTCCAAACAGAGTTGAAGACAAAGAAAAAAGAAAAGTGAAAGAGCTCGAGAAGCAGAAAGCTCACTTTAATTAGAGTCAGCGCTGTGTGTGTGTGAGTGTTTGTGTGTTGTGTGTGTGTGTGTGTATTGCGTGTGTGTGTGTTTGTGTGTTGTGTGTGTGTGCCTCCAGGAATAAATTGAAGCCAGAAGTTGAGCTGCTTTCAGAGCCAAGTAAGCATCCAACGCTCCGCCCTCGAAGGCTCATGGGAAATATCTAAGCACTCCACGCTGCCTGGAGGAGGCCCTCGCTATCAGAGTTGCAGGT
>NC_053123.1:34950978-35033478 GCF_010015445.1 Perca fluviatilis | reverse complement strand
TGAAGTCTCTTTTATATAGACCTTAGTGGTCCCCTAATACTGTATCTGAAGTCTCTTTTATATAGACCTTAGTGGTCCCCTAATACTGTATCTGAAGTCTCTTTTATATAGACCTTAGTGGTCCCCTAATACTGTATCTGAAGTCTCTTTTATATAGACCTTAGTGGTCCCCTAATACTGTATCTGAAGTCTCTTTTATATAGACCTTAGTGGTCCCCTAATACTGTATCTGAAGTCTCTTTTATATAGACCTTAGTGGTCCCCTAATACTGTATCTGAAGTCTCTTTTATATAGACCTTAGTGGTCCCCTAATACTGTATCTGAAGTCTCTTTTATATAGACCTTAGTGGTTCCCTAATACTGTATCTGAAGTCTCTTTATATAGATCTTAGTGGTCCCCTAATACTGTATCTGAAGTCTCTTTTATATAGACCTTAGTGGTCCCCTAATACTGTATCTGAAGTCTCTTTTATATAGTCCTTAGGGGTTCCCTAATACTGTATCTGAAGTCTCTTTTATATAGACCCTAGTGGTCCCCTAATACTGTATCTGAAGTCTCTTTTATATAGACCTTAGTGGTCCCCCTAATACTGTATCTGAAGTATCTTTTATATAGACGTTAGTGGTCCCCTAATACTGTGTCTGAAGTATCTTTTATATAGACCTTAGTGGTCCCCTAATACTGTATCTGAAGTCTCTTTTATATAGGCCTTACTGGTCCCCTAATACTGTATCTGAAGTCTCTTTTATATAGACCTTAGTGGTCCCCTAATACTGTATCTGAAGTCTCTTTTATATAGACCTTAGTGGTCCCCTAATACTGTATCTGAAGTCTCTTTCATATAGACCTTAGTGGTCCCCTAATACTGTATCTGAAGTCTCTTTTATATAGACCTTAGTGGTCCCCTAATACTGTATCTGAAGTCTCTTTTATATAGACCTTAGTGGTCCCCTAATACTGTATCTGAAGTCTCTTTTATATAGACCTTAGTGGTCCCCTAATACTGTATCTGAAGTCTCTTTTATATAGACATTAGTGGTCCCCTAATACTGTATCTGAAGTATCTTTTATATAAGCCTTAGTGGTCCCTAATACTGTATCTGAAGTCTCTTTTATATAGGCCTTACTGGTCCCCTAATACTGTATCTGAAGTCTCTTTTATATAGACCTTAGTGGTCCCTAAACTGTATCTGAAGTCCCTTTTATATAGACCTTAGTGGTCCCCTAATACTGTATCTGAAGTCTCTTTTATAGTAGACCTTAGTGGTCCCCTAATACTGTAAAGTCTGAAGTGTCTTTTTTATATAGACCTTAGTGGTCCCCTAATACTGTATCTGAAGTCTCTTTTATATAGACCTTAGTGGTCCCCTAATACTGTATCTGAAGTCTCTTTTATATAGACCTTAGTGGTCCCTAATACTGTATCTGAAGTCTCTTTTATATAGACCTTAGTGGTCCCCTAATACTGTATCTGAAGTCTCTTTTATATAGACCTTACGTGGTGGTCCCTAATACTGTATCTGAAGTCTCTTTTATATAGACCTTAGTGGTCCCATAATACTGTATCTGAAGTCTCTTTTATATAGACCTTAGTGGTCCCCTAATACTGTATCTGAAGTCTCTTTTATATAGTCCTTAGTGGTCCCCTAATACTGTATCTGAAGTCTCTTTTATATAGACCTTAGTGGTCCCCAATAACTGTATCTGAAGTCTCTTTTATATAGACCTTAGTGGTCCCAATACTGTATCTGAAGTATCTTTTATATAGACATTAGTGGTCCCCTAATACTGTATCTGAAGTATCTTTATATGTAGACCTTAGTGGTCCCCTAATACTGTATCTGAAGTCTCTTTTTATATAGGCCTTACTGGTCCCCTAATACTGTATCTGAAGTCTCTTTTATATAGACCTTAGTGGTCCCCTAATACTGTATCTGAAGTTCTTTTATATAGACCTTAGTGGCCCCTACTACTGTATCTGAAGTCTCTTTCATATAGACCTTAGTGGTCCCCTAATACTGTATCTGAAGTCTCTTTTATATAGACCTTAGTAGTGCCCCCTAATACTGTATCTGAAGTCTCTTTTATATAGACCTTAGTGGTCCCCTAATACTGTATCTGAAGTCTCTTTTATATAGACCTTAGTGGTCCCCTAATACTGTATCTGAAGTCTCTTTTATATAGACCTTAGTGGTCCCCTAATACTGTATCTGAAGTCTCTTTTATATAGACCTATGGGTCCCTAATACTGTATCTGAAGTCTCTTTTATATAGACCTTAGTGGTCCCCTAATACTGTATCTGAAGTCTCTTTTATATAGACCTTAGTGGTCCCCTAATACTGTATTCTGAAGTCTCTTTTATATAGACCTTAGTGTTCCCCTAATACTGTATCTGAATCTCTTTTTTATATAGACCTTAGTGGTCCCCTAAGACTGTATCTGAAGTCTCTTTTATATAGACCTTAGTGGTTCCCTAATACTGTATCTGAAGTCTCTTTTATATAGGCCTTAGTGGTCCCCTAAGACTGTATCTGAAGTCTCTTTTATATAGACCTTAGTGGTTCCCTAATACTGTATCTGAAGTCTCTTTTATATAGACCTTAGTGGTCCCCTAATACTGTATCTGAAGTCTCTTTTATATAGACCTTAGTGGTTCCCTAATACTGTATCTGAAGTCTCTTTTATATAGGCCTTAGTGGTCCCCTAATACTGTATCTGAAGTCTCTTTTATATAGACCTTAGTGGTCCCCTAATACTGTATCTGAAGTCTCTTTTATATAGACCTTAGTGGTCCCCTAATACTGTATCTGAAGTCTCTTTTATATAGACCTTAGTGGTCCCCTAATACTGTATCTGAAGTCTCTTTCCCGAATTTCAGCCTTGTATGTAAGTATGGCGTATCACTGAGTCTTTCTTACTGAGTCTCTCTTTGCAGAGCACGGGTTCACTGGGCTCGCTGGGCTCGCTCTCCCCGGCCACGTTGACGGCTCGCACCCTGAACGAGTACTCCTGCTTCTCCATCAGGCCCTTCAGGAAGTGCTCCAGCATGCTGACGTCCTCGGCCACGCGGATCCAGTCCGTGGTGCCACTCTTCAGCATCTCGATGACGTAGCTGTCGATCTTCGCGCCGCCGTCGTGCTCCGGTTTGGTCCACACCAGGAAGCAGGAAGTCTTTGCCACGTCCTTCACCGTGGGTTTACCGGGAGGCCAGGGGGGATCTGGAAGAGTTGGACAACCACGGCTTTTAGATGCTCACAAAAGGATTTCATTTATTCAAACGCAACTACACTACGTTACAGACTCAGGCTATATCTACACTGCTGCGTTTTGGTTTATAAAGGAATGTCTTCTGCTATGTTTCCCCCTCTCATTCCCCCTGCTCTGCTGTTCCCCCCTCTCATTCCCACTACTCTGGCGTTTCCTCCTCTCATTCCCCTTGCTCTGCTACATTTCCCCCTCTCATTCCCCCTGCTCTGGCATTTCCCCCTCTCATTCCCCCTGCTCTGCTACGTTTCCCCCCCCCTCTCATTCCCCCTGCTCTGGCGTTTTTATATTTGCAGTATATATTGTAGCTGTTTCATTGTTTGGCATTCTATGGATAGCAAAGGAACGATGCCATTGGACAGAGAAACCGGTTTCCTTACTCTGCGTATGACAATAAACTTTTAAGTGAATTGAAGGTAGAGGTTTTCGTACCGATAGGGTCTTTGATGAGGATCTGGTCTGTCTCCTTGCTGGGTTTTCCAGTTCCTGCCAGATTCTCTGCCAGGACTCTGAACTTGTACTTCTTCCTGGTGGGAAGACCTTTGACTCTGCGGAGGGAAACACATCACATCAACACGCTGAAATCCAACAGAGAAAGTTTAAAATAAGGGTCAGGAAATAGACGACTCAGCATGGTGTCACCATATTTTGAAATATAAGAGAGCACTGTTGGAAAGCACTGAATGTTGAAAAATGCTGCAAACTGACTTTTTTTTTTTAAAGATTTGTTTTTAAAATCAAGTGCAGCTTCAGCTAGCATTAGCGCTATATCTGAGCCAGCACAGTGAGGAATATGAGGAAGAGGAAGAACAAAACGAGCAAGAGGAGAATGAAGAGATAGACATGGATAACGAATCTATAACTAACCAACAAGCCTGCTGTGGGTCTGAATGTGGATTACCAGAAGCAACAGAGATGGAGACCAATGCTGCAGGAGGGAGTGTAGCTACAGTAAGTTTGGCTACTTCAGAATATTATATTATTATGGAGCGGCTGGCTCTGATGATTTATTCATTTTTTTTATATAGTCTGTTTTGGTGCAGTTGTTTATAGCATGGGAGTTTACGTTCACCATCACTGGGGTTATCAAAAGTGCGTGTTCTTTCTGTGTGTCAAAAGTTCTATCTGCGACCCCCCCCCCACACACACACACACACACACACACACACCACCACCACCGGTGGGCCGCTGGTGGGTGGAAATGCCAGGGCCGTTTTTTGTTCCCAGTTCGTCACTGGCTGCAACTATAAAGATTATCTTCATGGTGGATTATTGTCTGGATGCATGGATTAGTTTAGTTGTTTCGTCTCAAACAAAACGACAAAATGTCAAAGGAGCAAAGACAACGGCGGTGAAAACCAAAAAATCTGAAGGCGGTATCTGCGTGTTTAAGCCGATGGACTCACCTGTAGTTGGTGTCTTTGATTGGCAGCTTGTTGCACCTGAGCCACCTGTCGTGGTCCGGTTCGTATCTCTCCACCCAGTAGCCGGTGATGGGGCTTCCTCCGTCCTCGTCGGGCTCGTACCACGCCAGGCTCACCGAGTCCTTGGCGATGTCTGAGGCCTCCAGCTTATACGGAGCGCCGGGAGTATCTGGGTGGGGCGGGGGGGAGAGGGAAGGGGGGTTATTCCACGAAGCAGATCTGGGTCTGACTGCAGTCCCGTTCAGTAGCATCAGTATTATATCGAGACAGTTTCATGATAGGTCAACTTCCATGTTTCGGTACAGTTGGTTTTCACACCTGATGCGAACCGTACGGGAGTAACGTTACGCATGAACTGTACTAGTCAGTTCAGTTCAATTTATTTACAAAAGTTAAAAGACAAGTCCAATCTTAAGACATAATGCAAATATGTGAAATGGGACACCCTGGTAAGCTGTGTAAAGGGGCCCAGGATGTAAAAGCCCCCTTACTGCATTATATTTTTATATATAAAACTGTCACCAGTCTCCTGAATTTTGTGTTTTGTGGGTCAACAGACCGCTAACGTTAGACCCAGCAGCAGTGGGTCAACAGACCGCTAATGTTAGACCCAGCAGCAGTGGGTCAACAGACCGCTAACGTTAGACCCAGCAGCAGTGGGTCAGTAGATCGCTACCGTTAGACCCAGCAGCAGTGGGTCAACAGACCGCTAATGTTAGACCGCTAAGGTTAGACCCAGCAGCAGTGGACCGCTAACATTAGTGTCGCTAACACTACCAACTTCTTCTCTGGGGACTACCAATGTTAAACCTGTTTCAAGCCCTTTGAACCTGTTATTATTTGTCCTTTGTCACTAACAGACAAGTTCGCAAACTCTCACTTGAAGGACTTAAATTGATTAAAAAATATTTATTTTTCAAGTTTTTTAGTATTATAATTTTTAGGGGGGCTGAGATGAAATTTAGGCGAGCTTGAGCCGCCCTAAAAAGGGTCTTAAATCGCCCACGCTCAGACCTACCGAAGGGGTATCTGGCGATGATGGACGGGTGTTCGGCAGGCGGGCCGACACCAAACTGGTTCTCAGCGAAGACCCTGAAGATGTACTCCTTGAACTTGACCAGGCCCACGGCCTTGTAGGTGGTCTGCTTCACGGTGGAGGACAGCCGGTGCCAGATCTCGCTGTCGGCCGCGCGGCGCTCCACGATGTAGTTGGTGACTTTGGAGCCGCCGTCGTCGCGCGGAGGGTTCCACGCCAGGAAGCACGTCTCGTTGGTGATCTCGGAGATGTCGAAGGCGGCCGGAGCGCCGGGCTTATCTGTGGGAGGAAACGGTCACGTTAATCACCCGGAGAATATGAAAGTGAGAAAGTGAGAAAGTGAGAAAGTGAGAAAGTGAGAAAGTGACAAAGTGGAAAAGTGGAAAAAGTGGATAAGTGGATAAGTGGATAAGTGAAAAGTGGATAAATGGATAAGTGAAAAAGTGGATAAGTGGATAAGTGCATAACTGAAAAGGTAAAAAAGCGAATAAGTAAATAAGTGAAAAAGTGAACAAGTGAATAAGTCGATAAGTGAAAAAGTGGATAAGTGAATAAGTGAATAAGTGAATAAGTGGATAAGTGAATAAGTGGATAAGTGGATAAGTGGATAAGTGAATAAGTGGATAAGTGAATAAGTGGATAAGTGGATAAGTGAATAAGTGGATAAGTGAAAAAGTGAATAAGTGACAAACTGAAAAAGGTGAAAAGGTGAATAAGTGAATAGCTTAAAGCGGTTCTTACCGAGGATGTTGACGTCTACGGTGGCGGTGGCGCGGCCGCTGCTGTTGGTGGCCTCGATGATGTAGGTGCAGCTGTCGTCTCGGCGCGTCTTGGCGATGGTGACGGTGGAGTGTCCTGGCTTGGTGTCGATGGACACCCGGTCTTCCGCCTTCAGCACCAGGTCGGCCTTGGTCCACTTGACCCGCGGCTCGGGCTTCCCCGTCACCTCGGCCGGGAGCTCGATCTTACTGCCGGCCTTGGCGGTCAGACCGGCCAGCAGCTTGGCGTCCAGCTGGATCTCCGGGGCCTCTGCACCGACAGAAACAGGAACAGTCAGAGAGATGCAGCTTAGAGGATAAACATCAGGGGGGGGGGGTTAGGAAAATGTAACTTATGACCCATTTTCTAAAAGTTTCTATGTCAGAAATTTAGGTTTATTTCAAACTAATTGTTTGGCTACATAGAGGGAGCATCACCGCGTATGAATCTGCTTAATCCTGTTCCTTAAAGCGCCCATATTCTGCTCATTTTCAGGTTCATAATTGTATTTTAAGGTTGTACCAGAATAGGTTTACATGGTTTAATTTGAAAAAAACACCATATTTTTGTTGTACTGCACATTGCTGCAGCTCCTCTTTTCACCCTGTGTTCAGGTCTCTGTTTTAGCTACAGAGTGAGACCTCTCTTCTTCTGTACTATCTTTGATTGCACTCGTACATGCTCAGTAGCTCAGATCGTAGATCATGTCAGCTAGCTCCATAGACAGTAAAAGAAAGGCTGTTTCTCCGACTTCAGTCAGTTCCAAGGCAGGATCAGCTGGGAGACTTCTTCTAAACCAGGGAGCACATGGAAGTAGTTCTTTGGGAGATTATGGTGAACTAGTGTGTGTTGTAGCGGTGCTTTGCTATTGAGAACGAGGTAGCATGCTAGCGCTAGCATATTAACATGTTTATTGTCCACTACATATGGATGTATTCAATCTTTGGTCGTTAAAGCATTGGTGCTTGGTCTCTACTAATGTACGAGAGATATTTGGTACTTGCAAAGAGACTTACTGTGTTTGTATATTTGTTTTATTTTTCGCAGTTTTACAAAAAAATTATATTTTCTTTAATTAAAACCTGTCTGTTCCTTGGAGAATGTAATGTTAAGCTAGCTGTATAGCTGAAGAATATGTTGCCTTCAACAACCTTTAGTGAAGACAGCACAGTATCGCACCTTTTGTACATGAAAAGGTGATTTTCTCGGTCTCTAAAGTCGGGGAGCTGTGCGTACCTTTGGGGTCTACGGCCTGGATCTCGTCAGTGGCCTTGCAGGGCCGGCTGGCCCCGAGGCGGTTCAGGGCTCGGACTCTGTACGCGTACCACTGGCCCTCCGTCAGACCCGTCACCTGGCACTTCAGCTCGGGGACCATGTCCCCGCAGGGCTCCCACTTATCCGTTCCTCTCTGGCAGCGCTCCACGTTGTAGCCGCGGATGCCCGTGCCGCCGTCGTACTTGGGCGGCTCCCAGGTCAGGAAGATGCCGCTGGCCGACTTGTCTCTCCACCGCAGGTTCTCTGGGGGGTCGGGGCAGGCTGCAGGGACACCAGACCCAGGGGTTAGATACAATGCTTTTTGGACTGTTTACAACTTAAACAAACAAATAGTACATTTCAACACTTCAAACAGTGGTAGTTATGGGATAATGTACCTGATTACATAAATGTGTGTGTGTGGTGTGTGTGTGTGTGTCTGTTTGTGTCTGTGTGTGTGTGTGTGTGTGTGTTTGTGTGTGTTTGCTGTTGTTTTTTTTGAATATACTCAAATGTACAAGTTCTTTAAAATAAACTAAAATGAAAACTTCTGTATTAAAAAATGACATAGCATAACATAGTGCTTAGTTTGCTGAAGCACGTAAGGGAGGGAGAGGGGATGGGATGAGGAGGAGGGAGGGGCGAGCTTGCCTCCATTTAGTTTGAAAATACTTCGAACGACAAGAAGAAGTAACGTCACCCAACATCACTTAGAGCACCTTTAAGGGAGGGAATAGATCAGGGCTCACTTTGGAGGAGATCTTGGTGGACCAGCTCTGACTTGAAGTCTGTTGCTAGGGAAACTTAGTCTCTGTTTGTAAACCCACAGCTGTGTTGTAACTCTTATGCTGGACTCAGTAAACTTTGCTTAACTGAACTCTTCGTCTCAGACTGATCCTTGTGTTCTGGGAAACTTAAGTCCAATAACAAAGAGGCGGGAATTAAATAATAGGAGTCAGATTAATCTGGCCTTAGGGCCTTATTTCGGACAAATTCCCACTTTAATAGACAGAAGCTGTAAATATTCTGTAAATGACCAGAATATTTACAATAAGAATAATAGGAAACTAAGTGTCGAGACAATCTTCACACTTCAATCATCAACACGGTGAAACAGAAAATAACAATTTATAAGTCTCTTTTAAGACATTTAATCTGAAATATTTCTTCATTTGAGATGTCAAGCCTAGCCTTGTTAACCGATCATTAAAGGGTAACTTTTTGTAGTTCCAGTATATGATTTGGAGGCTCTTTTTGTCATCACAAATCTGTATAATACACTCCTATTTATGTAAATGTTACTGACTTGCAAATACAATTTAGAACAAGTGATTTGGGACACAAAAAAGAGAATTCCTTTAGAAAGAGAGCAAGAGTTTTGTGAGTCTGTGTTGTGACTCACTGGCAGGAGACGAGACGTTGACTGGCTCGTCGATGTACGCTGGCTCTCCCGGTCCGCACTTGTTGCAGGCGGTGACCCGGAACAGATACTCCTTTCCTTCCATCACGTCGGTGACCGTGAACTCCAGATCCAGGATCCCCGTCGTCACCTGAGAAAGAGGAAAACACAGACAGGGAAACCATCAATTCTCAATTTATTAAACAGGAGCGCCAGTTCAGACTGAAGCTAGAGTCGTAGCTACAGAACTGCTGATTTATGTCCATGAGAAGAACACATGTGGACATGTGTCTAGAGAGGAAACAAGAGAAGGAAACAAGAGAGGAAACTGGAGAGGGAACTAGAGAGGAAACTAGAGAGGGAACGAGAGAAGGAACTAGAGAGGGAACTAGAGAGGGAACGAGAGAAGGAACTAGAGAGGGAACTAGAGAGGGAACTAGAGAAGGAACTAGAGAGGAAACAGGAGAGGAAACAGGAGAGAAAAGTAGAGAGGGAACTAGAGAAGGAAATAGAGAGGAAACAGGAGAGGAAACAAGAGAGGAAACAGGAGAGAAAAGTAGAAAGGGAACTAGAAAGGAAACAGAAGAGTAAACAGGAGAGGAAACTAGAGAGGGAACTAGAGAAGGAACTAGAGAGGAAACAGGAGAGAAAAGTAGAGAGGAAACTAGAGAGGAAGACGGAACTAGAGAGGAAACTAGAGAGGGAACTAGAGAGGAAACAAGAGAGGAAACAGGAGAGGAAACTAGAGACGGAACTAGAGAAGGAACTAGAGAGGTGGAACTAGAGAGGAAACTAGAGAGGGAACTGGAGAGGAAATAGGACAGGGAAATCTTAGGAACACGTGTGAACATGTGTGTTCATCCCAATCTGAGGTGTTCAGATGTTGAGGTCCTACCTTGACCCAGGTCTTGCGGGACATGTCCCGTTTCTCCACCTGGTATCCAGTCAGAGGACTTCCTCCATCGTGCTCGGGGGCCTCCCAGGCGAGATGGACGTGCTGCCGGGTCACCTCCAGGACCTTGAAGTCCTTCGGAGCGCTTGGTGCCGCTGGAGGAAACACACAGAGACACAACCATACAAAAGATATTAACGTTAAAGTAAAGGTTTCTTCATGCTTCAGGGCTTTGCGGTCCTGTCGGGCAAGAGAAAAGAGATTCTGCTTGTCCAAATACAAGTTGGTTTTGAGAGAGAAAAGCTTCTTTCATTTTTTTATGTCAAAAGCATTAAAAAAAAATAAAAAGTCAAATGTTGGGAAAATAGCAGCGAAAAAGTGAGAAAAACACAAAACAGAGAGGGAACGAAAGAGGGAACTAAAGAGGAACAAGAGAGGGAACTAGAGAGGAAACTAGTGAGGGAACTAGAGAGGAAACTAGTGAGGTAACAAGAGAGGGAACTAGAGAGGGAACTAGAGAGGGAACTAGTAAGCAAACTAGAGAGGAAATTAGTGAGGGAACAAGAGAGGGAACTAGTGAGGGAACTAGAGAGGGAACTAGTGAGGGAAATAGTAAGGAAACTAAAGAGGAAACTAGAGAGGGAACTAGAGAGGAAACTAGAGAGGTAACTAGAGAGGGAACTAGAGAGGAAACTAGAGAGGTAACTAGAGAGGACACTAGAGAGGAAACTAGAGAGGAAACTAGAGAGGGAACTAGAGAGGACACTAGAGAGGAAACAAGTGAGGGAACTAGTGAAGGAAATAGTGAGGGAACTAGAGAGGGAACAGGGGAGGGAACAAGAGAGGAAACAAGAGAGGGAACTAGAGAGGGAACAGGGGAGGGAACTAAAGAGGAAACTAGAGAGGTAACTAGAGAGGGAACTAGAGAGGGAACTAGACAGGACACTAGAGAAGAAACTAGAGAGGAAACTAGAGAGGGAACTAGAGAGGACACTAGAGAGGTAACTAGAGAGGAAACTAGAGAGGGAACTAGAGAAGAAACTAGAGAGGGAACTAGAGAGGGAACTAGAGAGGACACTAGAGAGGTAACTATAGAGGAAACTAGAGAGGGAACTAGAGAGGACACTAGAGAGGTAACTAGAGAGGAAACTAGAGAGGGAACTAGAAAGGAAACTAGAGAGGGAACTAGAGAGGACACAAGAGAGGGAACTAGAGAGGAAACTAGAGAGGACACTAGAGAGGACACTAGAGAGGTAACTAGAGAGGGAACTAGAGAAGAAACTAGAGAGCAAACTAGAGACGACACTAGAGAGGGAACTAGAGAGGAAAGGAAAGTGGTGGCGGCGCATCAGACGCTGACCTTCGGACGTCTCCCGAGACGGACGTGACGCTCTCCAGCCCCAGCGCAGGTCCCTTTGTCCGGCACGCCGGGCGCGGGAGAACCCAGCCGGTGAACGGGACTTGGTTGTCAGTGGAGACGCCCGTCGGGCGGGTGCTCAGCCTCCGTCCTCCGGCCCAGCGCACCGGGCGCCGGGTAGCCGGTGATCGGCACTCTGATGGTCAGAGGCTGCGGCACGATTATCTCCAGACCGTCTTTAAACGCACTCAGGTCAAAGGATGGAGCGACTGTGAGAGAGGGAGGAGAGAGGGAGGGGGAGAGGGAGAGGGGGGAGGAGAGAGAGGAGAGGGGAAGGGGAAGAGAGAGGGAGAGGGGGAAGAGAGAGGGAGAGGGGGGAAGAGAGGGGAGAGAGGGGAAGAGAGGGGAAGAGGGGGGGAGGGGGAGAGAGAGGGAGAGAGGGGAGAGAGGGAGGAGAGAGGGAGAGAGAGGAGAGAGGGGAAGAGAGGGGGAGAGAGAGGGAGAGGGAGGGGAGGAGGGAGGAAGAGGGGAAGAGAGAGGGAGAGAGGAAGAGAGGGAGGAGAGGGGGAAGAGAGAGGGGAGAGGGGAGAGGGGAGAGGGGGAGGGGAGGGGGAGAGGGGGAGAGGAAGGAGAGAGAGGGAACATATTGGTTTAATATTATTAACACAGTGTGATTAGTAAAGTCTGTGTCGTATGTTTAAATCATTACAAAGTCATCGATAGAGAAACTCACCATGTGTGTCGTCGGCCAGCAGAGGGCCGATGATGTTGGACGGGTCCGAGACTCCGGCCGCGTTCTCAGCAAACACTTTGTAGTTGTACTTGGTCCCGTATTTCAGCCCAGACACCTGGAGTAAACAGGTATGGGGTTTAAATGTCAGGCTTCTGCTAGAAATGCAGTGCTTTTACTTTGAAAATTGTGAGGGCTTTTACTGTGAAATTAAGCATTCAATGCAGTGCTTTTACTTTGAAAAACTGGAGGGCTTTTACTGTGAAATTAAGCATTCGATGCAGTGCTTTTACTTTGAAAAATTTGAGGGCTTTTACTGTGAAATGAAGCATTTGATGCAGTGCTTTTATTTTGAAAAATGTGAGGGCTTTTACTGTGAAATGAAGCATTTGATGCAGTGCTTTTATTTTGAAAAATGGGAGGCTTTTACTGTGAATGAAGTATTGCTTTTTCAGTTAAGATTTGGGGGCTTTTACTGTGAAATGAAGCATTCGATGCAGTGCTTTTACTTTGAAAAACTGGAGGGCTTTTATGTGAAATGAAGCATTCGATGCAGTGCTTTTACTGTGAAGAATGGGAGGCTTTTACTGTGAAAAGCCAGACTACTTAGTAGTGAGGGTGTGTTAGCGTGTGGACCTTGTAGCAGAGGTCGGGGCAGAGGCGGGCGTTGCAGCGGAGCCACTTGTCGGTGCCGTCTTCGCAGCGCTCGATGATGTAACCGGTGATCATGCTGCCGCCGTTCCTCAGAGGAGTCTCCCAGCTGAGCTGCACTGAGTTCTTGTTCTGGTCCTGCCAGACCAGGTTCACAGGGGGGCTGGGACGCTCTGCAGGGGGCAGGGGACACGCACACACACACACACACACACACACACACACACACACACACACACACACACACACACACACACAAATATTACTGGATGCTGTTATACGTTTCAGGTTTGTTTTATGCATCTCATGTCTGTGAGATGACAAATTTCCAAATAGGAAAAAATAAAGTAAACTGGAAGTTGAAGCTAATTCAACGTCTGTGTGTGTGTGTGTGTGTGTGTGTGTGTGTGTGTGTCTCTCTCTGTGTGTGTCTGTATGTATGTGTGTGTCTCTCTCTGTGTGTGTGTGTGTGTGTGTGTCTCTCTGTCTGTGTGTGTCTCTGTGTGTGTATGTGTGTCTGTGTGTGTGTCTCTGTGTGTGTGTGTCTGTCTGTATGTGTGTGTGTGTGTGTGTGTGTGTCTCTCTCTCTCTGTGTATGTGTGCGTGTGTCTCTGTGTGTGTGTGCGTGTGTGTGTGTTTGTGTGTGTGTGTCTCTCTGTCTGTGTGTGTCTCTCTGTGTGTGTGTATGTGTGTCTGTGTGTGTGTCTCTGTGTGTGTGTGTGTATGTGTGTGTGTCTCTGTGTGTGTGTGTGTCTGTGTGTCTCTGTGTATATGTGTGTGTATATGTGTGTGTGTGTGTGTGTGTGTGTGTGTGTGTCTGTGTGTTGGCTCCAGACTCACCGATAGGATCCATGATCTTGACAGGCCTTGAGGCCGCGCTGGGCTTGCCCTCGCCGGCTTTGTTCTGAGCCTTGACTCTGAAGATGTATTCCTTGTTCTCGATGACGTCGTTGACGATGGCGCTGAGCTCGTCGGCCTTGGTGATCTGGACGGGCGTCCACTTCACCGAGGTCCTGTCCCGCAGCTCGATGATGTAAGAGGTGATGGGGGAGCCGCCGTCAGACTCGGGGGGCTCCCAGGACACGGTGCAGCCGAACTTGGTGACGTTTCCCACCGCGATGTTCAGAGGAGCGTCGGGAACGTCTGAAAATAATCATCAACGGAAGACAAGTCAGGACACGGAGACAGCAACAGTCTGGGAATATGACAACATTATGGGATGGATCCCTACAGAGATAGAGCTTTTAGTTAAAGAGTAAGATCCTTTTAGTTTAACATGAAACAGCCCCGAAATCACCATCACCAAACTCCACCAGACTCCATGTAAAACAGGATTAGCGGTTAGAGATATCTCCACCAGACTCCGAAATAATCAGGACTTTTATCATCGTAAAACACACTTCATTTAAAGTGGACAGAAACTAAATAAAACTACCAAAAGCCATCTTGGTTCATCTTTCCACTGTTCCAACTATCACCGCTCTGGTTTGGTTGAAATAAACCCTTAATTCACCCATTTACATGTGGAGATATGCTGGCTCTATACACGCTAAAAGTCCTGATTATTTACATGGAGTCTGGTGGAAATGAGTTTACCAAAGTCTTAGCTTGACAAAAGTAGTGTAATATATGAATAAAATAGTAAATAAATGTCTAAAATAGTGTTGTTGTGTCCTCAGAGGGTTATGGCTCTTACCAAACTTGTTCTTGGCCTGTACGGCTTTGTCGGTCTCCACGTTGGGTCCGCTGCCGACCCGGTTGCGGGCGCAGACTCTGAACAGGTACATGGAGTCCTTGTGGAGGCCGGTGACCGTGTACTCGGGGCTCTCGGCGTGGTCGGTCGCCAGCGTCCAGGTCTTGCGCTTCACGTCGCGTCTCTCCACCACGTAGGCCACGACCTTGGCGCCGCCGTCGCTCTCGGGCTCCTCCCACGCCAGGCTGACCTCGCCGTCGGCCGTGTCGATCACCTGCAGGTTCTTCACGGGTCCCGGGACATCTGGCGACATTAGAATACAAGGGTAATGTTTAAGGACTGCACAAGAGAACGATGAGGTCATTTATGAGGCCATGACGCCTGAACAGTTACAGTTACTGTTACAGTTACTTGCCCGATGCAGCGTTTTAGTTGCCCCGGGCCATCGGGCAACACTTACTGTTGAAACCTGAACTGGTAGATGTTTATTTTAGAAATTTGGAACATGTTCATGTATCGTACATTACATAACCAAAGAGTTAGGGCCCTATTTTAACGATCTAAGAGCATTGGTGTGAAGCGCCTGGTGCAGGTGTGTTTAGGGCCGGTCCAAATCCACTTTTACTAGTCTGACGGCAGTAAAAAGGGTCTGTGTGCCGGGCGCCTGGTCCTAAAGGGTTGTCCTTAGTGTCTTCATTAATCAGAGGGGTGTTTTGGGCGTAACATGCAATCAACCAATCAGAGATCATCTCCCATTCATCAACCAATCAGAGATCATCTCCCATTCCCTTTAAAAGCCAGGCGCGTTTGGAACTTGGAGCATTGCTGTTATGATGGAGGATATACACCCTAATATTATTATTAGTAATCTTCTGCATGTGTGTGTGTGTGTGTGTGTGTGTGTGTGTGTGTGTGTGTGCGTGCGTCCCTGTGTGTGTAACAAGCATAGTGTGCGCGCGCTGTGCACGAGCCTAGGAGCATTTTACTAATGCTCTGTTAAAATAACAATGAAATGCTGCGTTATTGACTTTAGACCAGGTTTTTGTTGGTCAATGGGGCCATCCCTTCCCGCTGCCTCAAGATAGCAACACTCCCAGAATGCACCTGAACACACCACCCTGTAAAACCAGCACGCCCAGAATGCACCTGAACACACCTCCCTGTAAGACCAGCACGCCCAGAATGCACCTGAACATAACTCCCTGTAAGACCAGGCACACAGATGGGTGCAGGTGCATTTGTTATTTAAACGACGTGGGCGCTGGACGGGAAACTGACAACTGGGTCGGTCTTAAACTAGTAAAGACACCTGGGTCGGGCTTTGCGCTGCACCGGGTGAAAGATAGAAGCCCTAAGACCGTTTGTATGGAACACAACATGGTGGTTTCTTGGAAGAACTGACCGATGACCTCCAGGTTGATGAAGGCTTCTCCCTGTCCGTGTTTGTTCTTGATGACGATCTTGTAGCGGCCCTCGTCGGCCTTCAGCGGGTCCTTCAGCCGGTACTCGGTGCGGTCGGCCGACGTGTGGATGTTGTCTTTGGGCAGACTCAGACTGTTGTACAGCCAGTCGGCCTCGGCCTGCGGGTAGGCGCTGTACGGGACGGCCATGACGATGGGCTTCCTGGCGTCCGTGACGTAGGTCTGGTCTGTGGTCTTTATCTGAGGCACAGCTGGAGGACGGAGAGGAGACAGAGTCACAGAGGCTACACCGGAAACACCCCAACGCTGTATTCCTGTTTTAATCTCATTCAAGTTTAGCTTTTTATTTCAAACTTTCATTCCTCAGTGTGCGGATCATGTATGAATCGATGCTTAAAGGGGAACTTTAACCTGGACCCCATGTTCCCATGTTTTTGTTTCTAAGTGACTGATAAATCTGGAAAAAGACTGGAAAAAACAGTCTTTAAAACTGGTCCAGTATTAAGCAAGAACCGAGCTGTAATGTAACCCTACAGGACAGATGTTCAGCATCAGTTAGCGTCCACTAAAAGTTCTGTTGTTGCTGCTGACAGACTCAGATTATTATTCTAAGTGTCTGACAACATTATGGGATGGATCCCTACAGAGATAGAGCTTTTAGTTAAAGAGTAAGATCCTTTTAGTTTAACATGAAACAGCCCCGAAATCACCATCACCAAACTCCACCAGACTCCATGTAAATAATCAGGACTTTTATCATCGTAAAACACACTTCATTCAAAGTGGACAGAAACTAAATAAAACTACCAAAAGCCGTCTTGGTTCATCTTTCCACTGTTCCAACAATCACCACTCTGGTTTGGTTGAAATAAACCCTTAATTCACCCATTTACATGTGGAGATATGCTGGCTCTATACACACTAAAAGTCCTGATTATTTACATGGAGTCTGGTGGAGATATGCTGGCTCTATACACGCTAAAAGTCCTGATTATTTACATGGAGTCTGGTGGAGATATGCTGGCTCTATACACGCTAAAAGTCCTGATTATTTACATGGAGTCTGGTGGAGATATGCTGGCTCTATACACACTAAAAGTCCTGATTATTTACATGGAGTCTGGTGGAGTTTGGTGATGGTGATTTCGGGGCTGTTTCATGTTAAACTAAAAGGATCTTACTCTTTAACTAAAAGGTCTATCTCTGTATGGATCCATCCCATAATGTTGTCACACACTTAGAATAATAATCTGAGTCTGTCAGCAGCAACAAACAGAACTTTTAGTGGACTCTGACTGATGCTGAACATCAGTCCTGTAGGGTTACATTACAGCCCGGTTCACGGCTGCCATTTTACAGCGTTCTCGCTCAATACTGGACACATTTCAAAGATTATGTTCAAATTAGTCACCAAAGCATCGGAAAATAGGCTCTAGATTGAAGTTACCCTTCCAAAATCTTGGTGTTTTTGCCGCTCTTACCTGCCAGCTCCAGCTTGGCCTTGGCGTCTTTGTCTTTGACCATGAGTCTGTACTCTCCCTGGTCCCTGGGTCTGATCTCACAGACCTGCAGTCTGTGGATTTTACCCTCGCTCATCATCTGGTATTTGTCTCCCTGCACGACCGTCATGTTGTTCCTCAGCCACTTCACTTCCACTCTGTCCTTGTTGAGCTCCACCTCGAACACCACGTCCGAGCCCGGAGGTTCGAACACGTCCTGTGGCGGTCTGACGATCTCCACCGGTGTCTCTGCGGGACAGGAAGAGGTTCACAAGGATGTCAATCAGAACTAGGGTTGCAAAGGGGTGGAGATTTTCCGGTAAATTTCCATGGAAAGTTTAGCTGGGCAATTTTTCCAATTTGGAAACTTTCATGGGAATTAAAGGAATTAATGGGAATAAACTTAAACTTAATATTGCTTTCCATGGAAAGTTTAGCTGGGCAATTTTGGAAACATTGCAATTTTGATTTACTATGTTTAGTGGGCTATACAATTAACACAAATAGGTTAATAATAGGGGGGTGTATAAAAATCGATTAACATTCGAAATGCGATTCAAGCACTACCGATTCAAAATCGATTCATATTTTTTAATTAAAAAAAGATAATCAGGTTGTATTAACCAAGATTATGCTGCAAGATGGGTTTTTTTCAACTACATTTAAGTTCCCTCTTACACACCAACAGTATTATAAAAAGCAATATTAAAAATATCCAGTTTATTCCCATTAATTTCCATTAATTCCCATTAATTCCTGTTTATTCCCGTTAATTCCCATTAATTCCCATGGAAAGTTTCCAACTTTGAAAATTCCCGGAACTTTGCAACCCTTATCAGAACAGGAAGTGGTTTGTACTGAAGAGGAAAAGAAGTGGTGAGCAGAATGTGCAGAAGCTCACCTTCCACGAAGAGCCTGGCTCTGGATCTCTTGTCCTCCACACCGCAGGCGTATTCACACTCATCGTCCGGTCTGCACTCCTTGATACGCAAGGTGCACATCTTCCCCTGTTTCTCAAATTTATATCTGGGAGAACAAAATGGAAGGTGATGAGTCGGTAGCTTTGAGTTGATGGTAAAGCCTAAGCTCAGCTCTAACGTTAGCGTAACAATACGTTGTACAAAGTGATTAACCGGACAAAGCAAGGCAGAAAACAGGATATCCTGGAACAACAGAGAGCTAAACAGACACGATTTGGGTAAATAAAAACAAAGACGCAAAACTACGGAAGCCCTGAAAGGCAATCTTAAGTTAAGGTTTGGATAAAGTTTACACATTTTCCCGGTGCTAAAACGATACTTTGTTATATATACATACATACATATATATATATATATATATATGATAGTTGATCTAAAGAGTTAGAAAAAGGAGCCCAAAATGACAGTCGGCTCAAAATGAAATGATTTATTAAAAATGTAATAACAATAACTTATAACAATAACTTATTTCACCAGTAAATTCCTGTTAAACGACAAAAACAACCACTGGATGGGAAAAGGGTATTTTACAACAACTTTGAATGCAGCACAAGGCTGGTGAGGCGACATCTGTGTTGCGTTCACTTGAAATAGTTTGTTTCAGTTTGTTCAGACTACGGCTGACTGTTGTTGGAATCCTCTCCAGTGAAACACAGACACACTTTTACACCGTTTAGCTACCCATTCAAAACGGCGATGTTCGCCGAAAAAGCGCCTAGTTTGCCGGTATGGCCGATAAGAGTTTAGGAAAGACGTACCTCGGTCCTTCTCTGATCTCGCGTCCGTTTCTGTACCACTTGGCGTCTGCTTTCTCTTTGGTGAGCTTGCACGTGAACACGGCGTCCTCGAACTCGGTGATGGTCTGGTCCTTGAGGTGCGCGCTGAAGTCGGTGGGCGCCTCGCTGATGATCAGCTCCGCCGCCGACTTGTTGTCCCCGGCAACGGCGGTGTACTCGCCCTCGTCCGCCAGCGTGCAGTCCTTGATGGTCAGCGTGTGCTTGTCTTTGTCCACTCGGTAGACGAGGCGCTTGCTGAAGACGATCTCCTGGCCGGCCTTGGTCCACTTCAGCGTGGCGTTGGGCCGGTTGACCTTACAGGAGAAGCTGACCGTCTTCTTCTCCTGCGTGTCGATGTCTTCCAGAGGAACCACGATCCTCAAACTCTCCTCTGAACAACACAGGACATCCCAAATGTCAGTACTTTTAATACAGGCATGCACTGGGTCGCACCAGCTGTGTGGGAGTTCTTAATTTCAGTATATCAATATATATAATGTGTTGATATTTTTTTTTTTTTTATAAAATATTGACTCAATATTTCAATATATTGACTTAGTATCTCAATATATTGACTTAATATCTCAATATATTGACTTAGTATCTCAATATATTGACTTAGTATCTCAATATATTGACTTAGTATCTCATGATATTGACTTAGTATCTCAATTTATTGACTTAATATCTCAAGATATTGACTTAGTATCTCAATATATTGACTTTATATCTCACAATATTGACTCAGTATCTCAATATATTGACTAAGTGTCTCAAAATATAAACTAAGAATCTCAAAATAATGAGAAAAATTTAAAATATTTACTCAGAATCTCAATATATTGACTTAATATCCAAGCACACAACGTAATCTTACTCCTAGGATTTACTTACTTAAAGGTGCAGTGAGCGATGCTGCTCAAGGATTGTTGATATTTGAACTCAACTGCCAAACAAATACCCCCAGACGGGTAACAACTGCTAACTCTGTTCCCTGCAGTTTCTCTACATTATTATTTATTGTACGTTCACTCTGTTCCCGCGGACGTGGACGTGTCAGCGTGCACCACTGACCTTTGACGGTGAGATTGCAGGAGCTCTTGGCCTGCTCTCCTCTCTGATTGGTCAGGTTGATGCTGTAGTTGGACTCGTCTCCCTTCTGGGCGTCTTTGATCCTCAGAGAGAACACGTTGTCTCTCTGGACCATCACGTACTTGCTGCTCTCGAATACGGTCTCCTCGTTCTTCAGCCACTTGGCCTTGGCTCCCTCCGTGTTCACCTCGCAGTTCAGGACCACTTCCTGTCCTTCTTTGGCCTCCGTGTCCTTCAGCGGCGTGATCACCTTCAGTTTCTCTGCAGGAAACACAACCACACAAGCACTGCTCAGTGGGAAACGCTTTACTCGCACGGTGTTCAAGTCAAACTGCAGATCTGTTTGTTAAAATCTAAACTTCAGCTGGAATGTGACGACATTAAAACATGTACCTTTTATTTATTTGGTAATTAGATATAGAGAGCTGATATTTTCCTTGATAAGACGAGATAAAACTTTGTTGTGTATTTGTTTTTAGACCAATTAAAAACCAAACATGTAAACGGGGTCAGCCCTATGTTCCCACAGCCCTATGTTCCTATAGCTCTATGTTCCTATGGCTCTATGTTCCTACAGCTCTATGTTCCCACAGCCCTATGTTCCCACAGCCCTATGTTCCTATAGCTCTATGTTCCTATGGCTCTATGTTCCTACAGCTCTATGTTCCCACAGCTCTATGTTCCCACAGCCCTATGTTCCTATAGCTCTATGTTCCCACAGCCCTATGTTCCTATAGCTCTATGTTCCCACAGCTCTATGTTCCCACAGTTCTATGTTCCCACAGCTCTATGTTCCCACAGCTCTATGTTCCCACAGCCCTATGTTCCTATAGCTCTATGTTCCCACAGCCCTATGTTCCTATAGCTCTATGTTCCCACAGCTCTATGTTCCCACAGCTCTATGTTCCTATAGCTCTATGTTCCCACAGCCCTATGTTCCCACAGCCCTATGTTCCTATAGCTCTATGTTCCCACAGCTCTATGTTCCTATAGCTCTATGTTCCCACAGCCCTATGTTCCCACAGCCCTATGTTCCTATAGCTCTATGTTCCCACAGCCCTATGTTCCCATCTGTAGTCCATTGTTACTGGATAATAGGTTGGGTGTAATTGGCTACCAGATTGGGAGACAGGGGGATAAAATGTGATACAAATTTATGAAAAAGGAAATGTGGGAACATAGGGCCTAATTTTGGAGAACAAATCTTAGAAATGTGGGAACATAGGCATGCTCCCGTGTAAACGGTGTGGTGCGTTGCAGGTAAGATAGCATTTAGGCGGGGCTTACCGAGCACGGTGAGGTCAGCGCTGGCTCTGGTGGCTCCGATCATCACCGTGTACGTTCCCTCGTCTCGGAGCTCGCAGGTCTTGATGACCAGCGTTCGCCTCTTCCCGTCGCTGACCATCTGGTACTTGTCTCCTGCCTGCAGCTCCACGTCGCCTCTCATCCATTTCACTTCGTAGGTTTCCTTGGAGACGGAGCAGGTGAACTCGGCCTTCTGGCCCTCCACGGCCTCCTGGCTCTGGGGCCGCGAGATGAACTCGGCAGCCAGCTCTGGGACAACCGCCAGGGAATCACACGTTAGTCAGAGGAACGTACGGAATAAAATATACAGAATATAATACGGAGTAACGTACGGAATAAAATAAATAGATAATAATAAATCAATTAAGACAAAGTTTTAATTTAAAGGGGAGTGTGTGTGTGTGTCTCTCTGTGTGTGTGTGTGTGTGTGTGTGTGTGTGTGTGTGTGTCTCTGTGTGTGTGTGTGTGTGTGTGTGTGTGTGTGTGTGTGTGTGTGTGTGTGTGTGTGTGTGTGTGTGTGTGTGTGTGTGTGTGTGTGTCTGTGTGTGCCTGTGTCTGTGTGTATCTCTGTGTGTCTATTTGTGTGTCTCTGTTTGTGTGTGTGTTTCTGTGTATGTGTGTATCTCTGTGTGTGTGTGTGTCTGTGTATGTGTGTATCTCTGTGTGTGTGTGTCTGTGTATGCGTGTGTCTCTGTGTGTGTGTGTGTCTCTGTGTCTGTTTGTGTGTGTGTGTGCACCTGTGTGAGTCTATGTGTGTGTGTGTGAGTCTATGTGTGTGTGTGTGTGTGTGTTTGTGGGTGTGAGTCTATGTGTGTGTGTGTGAGCATGTGTCTGTGTGTGTGTCTGTGTGTGTTTGTGTGTGTGTGTTTGTGTGTGTGCGCCTGTGTGTGTGTGCGCGCCTGTATGTCTGTGTGCGCCTGCGTGTGTGTGCGTGTGTGTGTGTGTGTGTGTGTGTGTGTGTTATTTCAGAGCACGATTAGGAATAATCAGAAACTGAATCAGCAGCCAACTAGGGCAGCACAATATATCGTCTGTTTTTATCGTCTTCACGATACAAACTGGCTCAGTAAACACATCGCCAAACACACCCAGATATTGTCCTCATATCGTGTGTGTGTGTGTGTGTGTGTGTGTGTGTGTGTGTTATTACGAGAGCAGAGCCCTACAGCCAACATGTCTACTTTCCCTCCTCCCTCACCGTTAATCTTGAGGTTCCCGGAGGTTTTGACGCTGGGACTCAGCCTGCAGTTGTACTCTCCGGCGTCGGCCAACTTCAGGTCCTGGATGAGGAGGATCCTCCTCTTCCCGTCCACGATCTGTTCGTAGCGGCCGCCCTCGGGCAGCTCCTCGTCGCCGCGGTACCAGGTCACGTCGGCGCTGGGTTTGGAGACCTCGCAGATCAGCTTCACGCTGTCCGTCTCCGTTCCCTCCACGTTGGACAGGTTCTTGCTGAACCTGGCCTCCTCCTCTGCAACGCACGGAGCCCAGAAACAACGTGAGAGCTCAACTCGACCCATGATCATGCACCACCCCCACTCAGGCAATGTGTGTCATTTTGCAGAGATAATGTTAAGGTCTCCAGGGCTTCTGTAAGAGGTGACTGTTACACTCAATTTAGGAAGACTAAATTTGGTCAATCAGCTTTTTCTTTTCTTCATTTATTTAACTTAATTCCATTTCACATTAGAGATTGTGCAAGTCTCAGCAGTTTTAAAATGTCCTTAAAGACTTGGCTGAAGGCGAATCAACTATGTGATCATTGATCTTTCTATAACATGGAATGCATATTTGTATTTTGGTTTATGTGTGAGTACTGCTTGTCACATGTTGTTTGTTAAGTTTTTATCTGTTTTGATAGTATTGTTTGTATTGTCCTTTTATCTCCCTTGCCCAGGGACCACAGATGTAAATTAGCTGTATAGCTAACTCTGGTACAGGGCCTGAACTGTGCATGGTCCCTGACGAATAAACTAATAAAAAAAAAAAATTCAAACCTCTGTGACCAGCGGTGGAGGAAGTATTCAGATTACTGCAGTAAAAGTACTAATACCACACTGTAAAAACACTCTGTTACAAGTTAAAAGTCCTGCAGTGGAAATGTTACTTAAGGTGCTCATATTATGCTCATTTTCAGGTTGATAATAGTATTTAGAGGTTGTACCAGAATAGGTTTACATGGTTCACTTCAATCAGAAGCAGAGTATGAGGGCGTGCCCTGACAGTAGCTAGGTAAGGACTACTAGCCAGTCAGAAGCAGAGGATGAGGGCGTGCCCTGACAGTACCTAGGTAAGGACTACTAGCCAGTCAGAAGCAGAGGATGAGGGCGTGCCCTGACAGTACCTAGGTAAGGACTACTAGCCAGTCAGAAGCAGAGTATGAGGGCATGCCCTGACAGTACCTAGGTAAGGACTACTAGCCAGTCAGAAGCAGAGTATGAGGGCATGCCCTGACAGTACCTAGGTAAGGACTACTAGCCAGTCAGAAGCAGAGGATGAGGGCGTGCCCTGACAGTACCTAGGTAAGGACTACTAGCCAGTCAGAAGCAGAGGATGAGGGCGTGCCCTGACAGTACCTAGGTAAGGACTACTAGCCAGTCAGAAGCAGAGGATGAGGGCGTGCCCTGACAGTACCTAGGTAAGGACTACTAGCCAGTCAGAAGCAGAGGATGAGGGCGTGCCCTGACAGTAGCTAGGTAAGGACTACTAGCCAGTCAGAAGCAGAATATTAGGGCATGACCTGACAGTACCTAGGTAAGGACTACTAGCCAGTCAGAAGCAGAGGATGAGGGCGTGCCCTGACAGTACCTAGGTAAGGACTACTAGCCAGTCAGAAGCAGAGGATGAGGGCGTGCCCTGCCCAGTTTGTGAACAGTGTTTTCTGTTGGAGATGGTAAGTCCCTTTGGGGGGAACTTTGGGCTTTTTCACTTCTATTACATGCACAAACACATACTGTATATAACACAATAAAAGAAAGGTAAAAAAGCAGCATAATATGAGCACTTTAAGTAAAACCATATACAGCACACTTATTTGGCTTTCTGTTTATGACATAACAGTGTTTTTTTTTTGTAAATGTACTAAGTTACATTCCACCACTGCCAATAATCAACAACAAAGTAAAGCTACGTGAGTTGTAAACGTATGAAGAGCAGGCTCCTGGTGTTCTGGTTGTCTTACCGACGACAGTGAGCATGCCGGAGGATTTGGAGGTCTTGGCGTCACATTCGTATTCTGCCTCGTCGTCAAACACGGACTTGTGGACGATGAGGATGTGTTGGCGACCCTGAGCGATAATTTCGTACTTCTTCCCCTTTCTGATTTCACTTCCATCTTTAAACCAGCGGACCTGCGAGGCGCCAGACGGACAGAGGAGATGTCGGAGAGGTTTAGAAAAGTGTTATAAGAACTGGGCAATATATGGATGTGATATGAGACTAGATATCGTCTTAGATTTTGGATATCTTAATATCGTACTATGGCATAAGTGTCTTTTCCTGGTTTTAAAGGCTGCATTACAGTAAAGTGATGTACTTTTCTGATCTTACCAGACTGTTGTAGCTGTTCTATTATTCACCTTTACCCACTTAGTCATTATATCCACATTACTGATGATTATTTATCTAAAATCTCATTGTGTAAATATGTTGTGAAAGCACTGATAGTCAACAATACAATATCGTTGCGGTATCGATATCGAGGTATTTGGTCAAAGATATTGTGATGTTAGATTTTCTCTATATCGCCCAGCTCTAGTCGTTATGAATTTGAAGTTTTATCTGGACAAAAAGGTGATGCTCACTTTGACGTCCTCTCTGGAAACTTGGCATTCAAACCTGGCGGATTCCTTCTCTTTGACCTCAACATCATGGAGCGGCTTCGAGAACTCGACATGTGGAGCTGTGGACACACACACACACACACACACACACACACACACACACACACACACACACACACACACACACAACCTTAGATTTAGACTTAGACTTAGAGGCAATTTGTTGCTTTACATTTCAGGCACATTGACACATAATCCAACAACACAAACACTGAACCAGACATCTACAGCACTGTTTATCTAACACATAGCATACACTGGTTTGCCTTCAGGTTTAGTGAATTAACCACCTACTGGCCCTTTAAATTTGATATGATATGTGACAAATCCTTCCTTTATTTATGCCTTTGAAAGCATCGTTTGTAAGTACTAGTTTTGGCACCATAGAACAATATCTGGACATTATTTTTGGGATGAATGTTTTACTACGCCTAATTTCTGTAAATTAGTAAATCGTGAACTAAACCACATGTACTAGCAAGTCATCAGCTTAACTGCATGCCATGTATACTGTCTACTTAAAGCACTATACAGTACAACTGATGCATAGTACTTATGTGGAGTCTATACTACAGTGTATACTTTTGATTGTGCATCTTACTTTTGTTCATGTTCTACAGTTTCACTCCTAATTCAACCTGTATAAGACGGTGACGCCAAATTAATCACCAGGAGCTTGGCTGCTACATCCTGACTGCTGTATTCATCTGAATGGAGTTCTGCTTACTGCTGAACTGAGTACACGTACTGCTGCCTTGTTTTATACGGGCGAGTTTGACCGTTTGTCTCGCCGGTGCTGATGCATTGTAAATGTCATCGAGTCAGATCACAAAAACAGAAAGACGTTATAACAGTATATATAAGAATGGTGGCTTGTTAGGATCAAAATGGTGCCATAGGAGGTTTGAGTTCTGAAGCAAAGCTTACCCCCCATGGGGCTGTACTCACGTTCGACGTTGAGGAAGCAGGAGGTCTTGAAGTCTTTGGCGTCACAAGCGTACGTCTTGGAGTCGTCCAGCGTGCAGTCGTGGATGACCAGCGCTCTCTTGCGGCCGTCGACGATCATCTCGTACTTCTTGGTCTTCCTGATGTCCTGCCCGTCCCTGAACCACCGCACCTCGGCGTTCTCCCGGGACACTTCGCACTCGAGTGTGGCGGTCGCTTCCTCCTCCACGGTCTGGTCCTCCAGAGGCTTCGTGAACTCCACCGGCGGCTCTGAACGCACGCGCAGAAACACACACGCAGAAACACACACGCAGAAACACACGCGCAGAAACACACACGCAGAAACACACGCGCAGAAACACACACGCAGAAACACACACGCAGAAACACACACGCAGAAACACACACGCAGAAACACACACGCAGAAACACACAGAAACACAAACGCAGAAACACACACGCAAAAACACACACGCAGAAACACACACAGCACGGTAGTTAGGGTACTGTTACATTGCTACCTTTTGGTTTAAAAAGGAATATCTTCTGCTGCGTTCCACCCTCTCATTCCCCCTGCTCTGGTGTTTACCCCCCTCTCATTCTTCCTGCTCTGGTGTTTCCCCCTCTCATTCTTCCTGCTCTGGTGTTCCCCCCTCTCATTCCCCCTGCTCTGGTGTTTCTCCCCCTCTCATTCCCCCTGCTCTGGTGTTTCCCCCCTCTCATTCTTCCTGCTCTGGTGTTTCCCCTCTCATTCTTCCTGCTCTGGTGTTCCCCCCTCTCATTCCCCCTGCTCTGGTGTTTCCCCCCTCTCATTCCCCCTGCTCTGGTGTTTCTCCCCCCTCTCATTCCCCCTGCTCTGGTGTTTACCCCCCTATCATTCTTCCTGCTCTGGTGTTTCCCCTCTCATTCTTCCTGCTCTGGTGTTTCCCCCTCTCATTCTTCCTGCTCTGGTGTTTCTCCCCCCTCTCATTCCCCCTGCTCTGGCGTTTCCCCCTTTCATTCCCCCTGCTCTGGTGTTTCCCCCTCTCATTCCTGTTTCCCCCCTCTCATTTCCCCTGCTCTGGTGTTTTCCTCCCCTCTCATTCTTCCTGCTCTGGTGTTCCAACCTCTCATTCCCCCTGCTCTGGCATTATCCCCTCTCATTCCCTCTGCTCTGGTGTTTACCCCCCTCTCATTCCCCCTACTCTGGCGTTTCCCCCTCACATTCCCCCTACTCTGGCGCTTCCCCTCTCATATACCCCTGCTCTGGTGTTTCTCCCTCTCATTTCCCCCTGCTCTGGTGTTTCTCCCCTCTCATTCCCCCTGCTCTGGTGTTTCTCCCCCTCTCATTCCCCCTGCTCTGGTGTTTCTCCCCTCTCATTCCCCTGCTCTGGTGTTTCTCCCCTCTCATTCCCCCTGCTCTGGTGTTTCCCCTCTCATTCCCCCTGCTCTGGTGTTTCTCCCCCCTCTCATTCCCCCTGCTCTGGCCTTTGTAACTTGATAAGAAGCTCTTTGGTTGGAATAAGAAGAAGACTGGGATGTGACCTCACCTTTGACGATGAGGTTGGCCTCGGTCTGGAAGTCTTTGGCGACCAGTTTAATTTGTCCGGCTTCGTTCAGCTTGACGTCCCTCAGAGTCAGGCTGTGGGCTTTAGCCTCCGACTTCAACACCACCTGTTCAACAGAGCAACAGTCACCGTCTGCACACCAACACTCAGTTTTCTTACGTTTTTGTGACTTTTTTTGGATGTTTTTGATGCTATTTGTGCTTTTCCATGATTCTTTGTGGATATACTCAGTTTTCCAGAGTTGTGTAGTCGAGTGTTAGTCAACTAAATATTCCTACTATTTTTACTCTCCCCAGGTCAACGGAAGATCCTTAACTTCGTGCACGGCTTCATTTTACATTTAAAAGACAACGGGACATCATGACTTCGCGTAAACATAATACAAAATACACAAAATAAACCAAAGACAGATTGTTATTATCATTAGTGGCCCATAGAGGGCAGCCATTCTGGCATTTGCACAAATTCCAGATGGCCAGTCCGTCGCTGCCCCAAGGCCTGGCTAAATCAGAAGCTGGACTGATCTTAACGGGCTTTATTGTAGCTCCCAGACTCATTTTGCGCAACTGGAAGAGTCCAAAAAGACCAGACATTATGGACTGGCTTAAACTTATGAGTTCTGATCGAAAGGGTGCAAAATGTCTTTTGAATATAGTATTACCACTGACTTTTAGAGGGGAGTGGGGCATTGGTGGATAGAGGGTAATTATGGATGTGCAGGCACACATATGTGTGTTTATATCTGTGGGTAACAGTGTGTATGTAAAAGGTAAATTTGCCTGCCTTTTATTTGAATTTAATTTACCACTGTTTGTATTTTCAAATGTGAGATATATGTATTACATTTGCAATATTGTATATATGTGTGTGGAGTTGCATTACCAAAATAAATTAAAAAAAAGTTCATGACATGGTTCTCAGGGCTGCAGCGCATGCAGGCTCCGTCAGCTGAGCCCTAACAACTCAAACGAACGCAAGCAGCTGCTTTCCTTCCCCCGATTTAAACATTTCGACCTTTGACACCCGAGGGCTGATTTTAACACACGTCCACGGACTGTGTTTCACACAGAGCCACCGAAACACAACTCCGCCAAGAGGAAGGAACCATATGGTGTCGATCGTGTCTGAAAAACCATTACAATTATCTCTGTTATCTCATCTCTTCAACTGAGATTGGTTCTGCTTTACAGATGAACCACTATCAGGTCGTTTAGGGTACATTTGATGTAATAATCTCTCAGAGAGAGAGAGAGAGGGAGGGAAGTACTTTCAACAGAATACTTTACAATGCTGACGAGTTCAAAAGTCCGTTTGGGAAGAGGTTTTAAAGAAGCAGCTACAGACTGGTTATTCAATCCTGTACATCACATGTGTCAAACTCGAGGCCCGCGGGCCAAATCCGGCTCCTCGCAGATTCTGATCTGGCCCCGTACATCAATTTAGGTTCACAAAACATTTTGGCCCACCTACTTTTTGCCGATGTTTTGGTCACTTTTGCTGACATTTTTAGAATTTTTTCCGACGTTTTTGTCACTTTTGCTGAAGTTTTTGTCATTTTTTGGGAAGTTTTTGGGCTCTTCTTTTCTATGATGGCTGAGGAACTTTTTCCTGATTTCTTTAGGACTTTATGTCGACCAAACTGTAAGTGAGGAGACTATACGACACAAAGCCTATCAATAAACTAAACCTGTCTGGCCCTTGGTGAAGTTGAGTTTGACACCCCTGCTGTACACGACTGGGTAACCCCGGCCTGATCTGCCGGGGGTTTGATTTCTCCCTGCAGCTCAGGCTGGAGACTTGTACGTTTATCTATCCTGCTTCCATTACAAATCTGAGGGAACCAATCACAAACTGGCTTATCCACCTGGCGCGCTATTGGCCGGTTTAACACGATGACGATAGAGAAGCGACCAAGCAGCTTCTCGTTTTACATTGAACATGGCGGCCACAGAAGCGCAGAAGCCCGTAGATGCCGCTGTCGCTGCTCAAGGGGGTAAGCTTTGCTTCAGAACTCGAACCTCCTATGGCGCCATTTTGATGCTACAAAGGTATCACCGGCTGTTAGCATCCCATTGACTCCCATTCATTCTGACGTCACTTTGACAGCGAATAACTTTACATCTGAAGAGTTTAAAGACTCTATTTGTCCGTTGTTTATTTCTAAAGAAACACGACAATGTATAAAAGGCTCCATTACCTTGTAGCTCACGTTATGGCTCCGTAGCAGACGCTTTTATAACAATAGGCTAACGATTGGGTCATAACCACGAGACTTACTGTCACACAGTAGAGGAATTACCGTATAGTACAGGAGAAGCTCACAGGCAGTTTGGACTTACGTTAGCTGTTTAGGTTTAATTACTAATGTTAACTAGCATGTTAGTGATCAGTAATTAGCCTGTGCCTATGTTATCTCCTTACATATACCTACACTCTCCGTCTCTGTAAGATTGGGAATGATTGAGATTTCTCTTGGCACAGCTACCAGAAGACTTCACACTTTCAGACTCACGTCACATCTACGTTGTCTCTCTCAGTTGGAGGCTGCTCAGTAAAGCTAGTGATCACCGGAAAAGTGCTTCTAACATCCTTCACTGGTCTCCGTCCGGAGACACGGGCTCTGTTGGTCCATTATATACTGTCTATGTCGCTGCTACGTCACCCGGACCGTTGCTCTGATTGGTTGAAGCTATTATCCAAATTCCCGCTTATCGCCTCTTGCCAAAAAGGAGCCACACGCCATTTGGTTTCTGATCTACACAAGAAACCCGTCAAGACATTTTAAGCTCACCAATAAAGTAGAAAAACGGTTCTTGTTTTTGCCAATTTCTCACCAGTTGTAGAGAATTAAATGTTTATGCCTCTGAGTGTAGGAAGTAAACTGTGACTGCAACATAATAAAATAATATAAACAAAGGTAATACATTTTGGTAACACTTCACTTGAAGGTATCTACATAAGAGTGTCATGACTGTGTCATGAACACATGACACATAAACCCTAACGGCCATTTTACAGTTGTGTGGAGGCTCCACGCTGAGTTTTCTCCGTAGCCTACGTAAGTGGCCTGATGTTTATACTTGCGCTGGTGTGTGTGCGTCGAGCCGGCATGTGTCTGTGTGTGTGTATGTGTGTGTTCTTGTTTAACTATATTCGTGGGGTCCATAAACCGGGAGTCCAGTATACTTGTGGGGTCCCGACAGCTTTGTGGGGCCCAAAATGCTGGACCCCCCCAAGTTTAAAGGGCTGTTTGAGGGTTAAGACTTGGTTGTAGGATTAGGGGTATAATTAGGTTATGGTTAGGGTGAGGGTAAGGGTTAAGATTAGGCATTTAGTGGTGATACTATAATAATAAGGATACTCTATACTAACTTAATGTCAACTTGTCATGACCAAGACAACTTCTGGTAATGTCACTTTGATTAATGTCAAGTTTTCATAATCAAGACAACCCAAAAACAATGTCAACTTGTCATGACAAAAACCGAATGACACTTAATGACAGAACAGTGTTTCCTCTATGTTGATTTGACCGTGGCGCCCCCCACGGTATCAGAAACAGGGCTGCATTGTTAGAGTTTATGTCGGAGAACGTTTGTATTTGAGGTGCATTATTTACATGCTGAAGTAGTGACACTGCATTAAGATAATTAATAGTGCATTAAGATAATGTAATTAATGTAATTAATAGTGCATTAAGACAATGTAAGTAATAGCGCATTAAGATAATGTAATTAATAGTGCATTAAGACAATGTAAGTAATAGCGCATTAAGATAATGTAATTAATAGTGCATTAAGACAATGTAATTAATAGTGCATTAAGACAATGTAATTAATAGTGCATTAAGATAATGTAATTAATAGTGCATTAAGACAATGTAATTAATAGTGCATTAAGACAATGTAATTAATAGTGCATTAAGACAATGTAAGTAATAGTGCATTAAGATAATGTAATTAATAGTGCATTGAGATAATGTAATTAATAGTGGGTTTATTGTTATTTGCTACAGAATGCTTAGCCTATATGTCAAGATCTAAGTTGGCCTCTATAGTAACTCAACAAATACAGTTCAATCACAACTGAGAATAGGCCTCATTGTGTGTGAATAGAGGTGAATAAATATATTAGTTTGTGTTGCAGCGAAGTGTCAGCTCTGTTTCATGGAGGGGAGTGGGGGGGGGGTGTTCGGACCGGCCCCCACTGCTAAAAAAAAATCCTAAAGGAAACACTGCAGAAGACATAAACGTTTATAACTTGTTTATAACGCTTATGACACGTTCATGACAGTGTCATGTCACTCTTATGTAGATACCTTCAAGTAAAGTGTAACCAAAGTATCTTCATGTCTGCAGACAGAGAGGATTTGATTTTTGATGTATTTTAAGATAAGATTTTATTATTTTACTTTATTGATCTCACAGAGTGGAAGTCCATGCTCACTTTTCCACAATGTTTTTTGTCACTTTGCCCGACATTTTGGTCACTTCTCGATGTCTTTATCGATTCTTTCTGCGCTATAAAACTGAATAAAACGCCCAAATTCAATGAAAGTAGTGAACTGATCATTTATTTTACTTACCACGTTATTTGTTTTGACAGAAACCCAAATTTCTTTTTTGAAAATGGGTCAGTGACAACAAAGACAAGTTAAAGAAACAACTTTTGAACTGATAAAAGACGGTAAACTTTTTGTATTTCATCTTTTCAAAGCTCAAAGTTGAATCTCATATCAGTTCAGTTGCAGCGGAGTGCGTGTATTATTTTTTTTTAAGATTATTTTTGGCGTTTTTTTGACTTTATTTGACAGGACAGCTAGGTGAGAAAGGAGAGAGAGAGAGGGAGAGAGAGAGAGAGGGAGGAGGGAAGACATGCAAGAAATGGTCACAGGTCAGATCCAAACCCTGGACCTCTGTGTCAAGGTATAACCCTCTCAGTACATGTGCGCCTGCTCTACCCACTGAGCCAACCCGGCCACAGTTGGTGCAGTTTTCTGTCACTTCTCAAATCCATTGGTTGAGAGTGTTTGTGTGGGTGTTGGGGGGGGGGGACAGATGTAGCTTATTTTAATAGTTTTATTGGTCTACTGCAAGTCTTGTTGTTCTCCTCCGTGGTTCAACAACAAACAGCTGGCTTTCTTTAGGTTGAATTTACTGAACCTGCAGGAGTTTAATTCGGTTGTTATGAATGTATGTATGTACACTATACATGTATATATGTATGTATGTATGTACAGTATGTATGTACACTATACATGTATATATGTATGTATGTATGTACAGTATGTATGTACACTATACATGTATGTATATATGTATGTATGTATGTATTTACTCACTTTATCTTTCATATTTAAAGAAAAGCCCAGTCAGAGAACAGCTCGGGGCTTTAGTTTGAGATTTGGTGCAACAGTTTATGTTGTGTAACAGTCCCCCGGAGAGAATCGTGTTTCCTTGGAAACCTTTTAGAGCTCTCCGGTTCCATCCCATAATCAAACTAATCCTGCGTTATGGCTGGACATGTCTTCAGCGGCCCGGACTCACACCGAGCTCTCTTTGCGACTCTTATTTCCGCGTGAAAAGCGCAGAAACTTTTTTTTTTAACGGCACGTGGTGTGATTTTAAAGCTGAAGCTGTCAAATCGCTCCCGTTGCCACCTGCTGTGCGTCTCGGGCCTCCTGCTGCAGCTGTTAAAAATAACCCCCGGAGAAACGCTTGCAGGGCAGAAAAAGCCTCCCTGCCTGCGTTATCTCAAAAGCAGGATCGTATGCTCGGCTGGAATCCTCAACGCTGCAGCAGCAGGGCCTTATATGAACGCAGACGGAAACACTGGCCAACAACACACTTACATTATCCAAAACTAAACTCAAACTAAAACCTAAAGAAGTGGAGTTTAGTAACGTGGAACTAAATAAAAATAAAAACCTTCAAGAAAGACTAAACTGAAACTATATCGCCAGGTTAAAAAAACTATTTAAAATAAGTCAAAATGAATGCAAATCAGAGATGGCGCTGTGCTGAAATCACTGAAAATCAAACACTAAAGCGGCACAAAGACTAAACATTCATCTGTATTATATAAGTATTTTGTACATATATGTAGCTACATATTTCTAAAATATTATACCTGGCACTCACAACACACTAAAACTAAAATAAAACGAGCAAACACACTCTAAAACTAATTGAAAATTTGAAAACTTTTTGTAAGATTACTTTCTTTCTTTCCTCATTTGATTGCTCCTTTCTTCCGTGCCTTTTTTCATTTCATAGATTATGTTTTCTCATCTCTTTCTTTACATTTAGTTGAATAATTGTAAAAGGAAAGGAAAGGAAAAGGAGCCCAACATGCCGAGCCCCTCCTTTAGGGGGTTCCTGGCTTTCCTTTCTTCATTTAATGTCTCTTAAATGTGCCATTGTTGTTGAAATCAGGTCAAAACCCTGGGACCAGAACCAGCCCGAGGCCCGAGGCCCGAGGCCCGAGCCCGAGGCCCGGACTCCTGGCGCCCCTGCACAGCTTTTAGTATCTGGATGTCAACAGAAGGAGTGTGGGATGGCTGTGTGTGTGTGTGTGTGTGTGTGTGTGTGTGTGTGTGTGTGTGTTTTTGGGACTTACTCTGTCGCTTGGTTCCAGCTTGGTACCCCCCAGGAACCACTCGACAGCGATGCCTTCATACGACAGCTCGCACTCGAAGGTGGCGGTCTCCCCGGCGGTCACCGTGGCGTCCTGCAAAGGCCTCGCCAGGCCGATCACCCGGGCTTTGGATTGGGGAGAAGACATGGTTAGTCCCCCCCCCTCAGAACACTAACAAAAAAAGTTGAATAAATCCAAAGAAATCCCCGCAGAGAAACGGCTAATCCTCAGTGGCTTATCGTCATGGCGTGTTGGAGCTGTAGGCCGGTGGCTGGACGCCCTCGGGACAACTGAACACAGCCACACCGGGACTTGGCACTGGGGGGGCTGGCTCATTAGCATACGACCTGCCGCACATTTCATAAAGCTGGCAGGCACCAGTAAGGGAAGGGGTAGCATCCTGCCCCCTGCCAATCACTGCTAACCTGCTCTAGATAAGGCATGCGTCTTCTAAAATAACCGAGGAGCCTGATTGGCTGAGAGCCAGCCTCTGCCAAACCCAGCAGGGGAAGCCAACCTGCTCCTGTCAGTCACCGGCCGGCTGCAGTTTTCCTGGAAAAGGAGAATGTGGAAGCTCCTCGCAGGGGTTACCCAACGTCACGCTGCAGAAAAATGCAACGTCATGGTTCGCCGTGTTGTAACGCTGTCATCGACCCCAGATACAGGAAGCCAGTTTGAATTAACAAGTGTTTACAGGCTTCTCCACATGCCTGAATTAAAGCCCCTTTAACGGCCAGTTAAAGGCCGAGCTGTCAGTCAGGATCTGCTCTGACAGCTAACAGAGCAGATAGTGTTTTTAACACAATGTCTGTTCAACAATACAAAGCGTCTGAAAGGCATTACATTTCATGTTACATACTCTGCAACAACAAAAAGCTCCCTCTGAGTGATTTCACCGTTTGAGAGTTGTTTAAAAGTCTTTGAAGGATCGGTGACAGCTGAGCTCTGGCTCACATCACAGCCACTGATTTACAGTTTCACATTCTCACCTCACTCTTCCTGAGACTATTTAGCAGAGGCACCGTTGCTCCGTCCGGCGCGTAGCACCGCCCAAGACAATTGTGATTGGTTTATACCTACATTGTGTACATTTTTGAGTTGATTCTTAGCAAAAAAAAAACTTTGTTCTTTCCAAATATGTGCTCATTCATGTGTAATTACTTCCACAAACTTCTGGCTTCCTCTGGTGCCGAGCTGCTCTTTCTTATCTTTACACTCCGGCCCTGTCTCTGTTTCAGCGGCTCGCGGCGCTGGAATGTGAAACTTGTGAATGTGCAGTACTTAACTAGATGCTGGGTTTCATGTTTTACCAAAAATCTCAAGAGTTTGGTCACAGATTTTAAGCTGACAACCAAACAGTGTGTGTGTGATTTCTGTCACCTTTGACCCTGAGCTGAGCCGAGGATTTGGCGTTCGCTGCCGAGAAGTCGACACTTCCGGCCATGTCCATTTTGCAGTTGAAGAGAATCAAAATGTGGCGGCTTCCCTCGTCCTTAATCTCCACATCCTGAGGACAAAATAACAGAAACGTTCAAAACCAGCTTCATTCTGAGACCAGGCGACAAGAGAACCTTTTTGCAGAGCTCTCTATAATTCAGGCTACATTCACACTGCTACGTTTTAGTTTAGAAAGGAATATCTTCGGCTACGTTCCCCCCTCTCCTTCCCCCTGCTCTGGTGTTCCCCCTCTCATTCCCCCTGCTCTGGTGTTCCCCCTCTCATTCCCCCTGCTCTGGCTATTCCCCCCTCTCCAGGTGTAACTGCGTTTTTAGTCTACATCCACATTGTTTCACTTCCTAATAACAACAGTGACATCTTTGCGGGTGTGTAATCTTACAGGAGACGGGTGGATCATCTCTCCCTTCAGTTTCCAGGTGGCGTGGAGGTCCTCCTCTGAAATCTCCGTCTCAAACTTGGCGGTCTCCGTCTCGGTGACCTCCACGCTGTACAGCGGGCGCACCACCTTGATGTCGCGCTCTGCGGAGATTTAAAATGACGTTAGAGGAAAAGCAAGACGGCTGACTGACATCTCTCAGGGAAACCACAGACAGGCTTGAGTCAGGTGAAAACAGTTTGATGTTGTCGTACAGAGTCAGACAGACGATGAGTGGAGGACAAACAGCGGAGACGTGACGGGACAGTTTGGACAGAAAAGCGGACGCTCTTATTCAGAGCGTCTTACAGTGTTTTTGCAAAAGCAGAAAGACGATGAGTCACTCTTGACAATAACCCAACCCAATAAAACATCTCTACACTGTCAACACATGAATGTCCTATAAAGCATTATAACTGAGTTAGTTATGCCTCTAAAGACATTTATGAATTCTTTCAATCAGGCCGGTCTCGCTAGAAAGGATCTTGGTTTAAAATGTATTTCTTGTCAGCTGTTGAAAATGAGCTAAACGTGTGAAACTGTTAGTACTAGCAGTACTTTTTAAAGTAGTTTACACATGTTTTAAAGGTCCCATGACATGCTGCTTTTTGGATACTTTTATATAGACCTTAGTGGTCCCCTAATACTGTATCTGAAGTCTCTTTTATATAGGCCTTAGTGGTCCCCTAATACTGTATCTGAAGTCTCTTTTATATAGACCTTAGTGTTCCCCTAATACTGTATCTGAAGTCTCTTTTATATAGACCTTAGTGGTCCCCTAATACTGTATCTGAAGTCTCTTTTATATAGACCTTAGTGGTCCCCTAATACTGTATCTGAAGTCTCTTTTATATAGACCTTAGTGGTCCCCTAATACTGTATCTGAAGTCTCTTTTATATAGACCTTAGTGGTCCCCTAATACTGTATCTGAAGTCTCTTTTATATAGACCTTAGTGGTCCCCTAATACTGTATCTGAAGTCTCTTTTATATAGACCTTAGTGGTCCCCTAATACTGCATCTGAAGTCTCTTTTATATAGACCTTAGTGGTCCCCTAAGACTGTGCCTGGAGGTAACCTTTCTCCTTATGACCTCATAAGGAGAAGATTCCTGATTGGTCCATCTGAGCTTTCATTTTCTCAAAGGCAGAGCAGGATACCCAGGGCTCGGTTTACACCTATCACCATTTCTAGCCACTGGGGGACCATAGGCAGGCTGGGGGAACTCATATTAATGTTAAAAAAACTCATAAAGTGACATTTTCATGCCATTGGACCTTATTTAATGTCGCCTGTCGAATATAAATATTCATAATGAACGAAATACAAAAACAAGTTAGTAAAAGGTATGAGGGTTATAACATGTATATAAAACACTTTTATGAACATCTGAGTGAAGAGACATTCACAGATTCATGTCTCCGTTGTTTCTTCAGAGGTCATAAAGAGAGTTTCTTATAAACAGTTATAACGCAGATGTTCAGGGCTGGATTATGACAAGACGTCACAAACGTTACAAAACATTTAGAGTACAGGACATAAAGATGGAGGATGGAGGATGGGATGGCCCGGAGGGTTTCGGGGGAACTGGAGTGGCCTGATTCTGCCGTCCTGAGCGCGGTCTGGGGCTGGCCGGCAGGCATTACCTTCGATGTTCAGGTCGGCTGTGGTTTTGTCGGTGCCACAGTCGCAGGTGTACGCTCCCATGCTGCTCCTTGCCGCCTTCTTGATCAGCAGCGTGCGCTTCCGGCCGTCCGACTGGAAGACAACGTTCTTGGAGGCAAAGATTTCGTTACCGTCTTTGAACCAGCGGACGTCAGCGGCCGCCTTGCTCAGCTCGCAGGACAAAATCACCTCGTCTTTCTCGACGGCGGTGTAGTTCTGCAGCTTCGCCGTGAAGTACAGGTCACCCTCTGCAAGGAGACACGTAACAACAACCAGCAGTGAGCAGTTAAAGCAGGAGAGAAGCCATGGGGGGGGTCAGGGAACCAGGCCCAGAAAGAGTCATCAAAACCAAGGCGGGATTAGTTCTGGGAATTCAGCAGCGGTGGAAGAAGTATTCAGATCCTTTACTGCAGTAAAAGTACTAATGCTACACTGTATAAATACTCTGTTACAAGTTAAAGTACTAATACCACACTGTATAAATACTCTGTTACAAGTTAAAGTACTGCAGTGAAAATGTTACTTCAGTAAAAGTCTGTAACTATCATCAGGAAAATGTAGTTAAAGTATTAAGACATTGTAGAAAGTGTAAAGGTTCCAACCAGTTGTGTGTTTAATGGTCTCATCATCTCAACTGACTTGTAGTCCGTTATATTGTCGGCTAGTTTACTTTAGAATCAAACATCAGATTTTATAAACTACATGTGTTCTGTGTGCAGAAATCTTAATGTGTAAAGTAACTAGTAACAAAGCGTAAAAATTAAAATTATTTAATTAATAGCTAAAGCTGGAACAGATGAATGTAGCGGAGTAACTAAAGTAACTAGTAACTAAAGCTGGAACAGATGAATGTAGTGGAGTAAAAAAGTACAATATTTCTCTCTGAAATGTAGCCGAGTAGAAGTAGAAAGTGGCATGAAAATTAAAGTACAAGTACCTCAACATTTGGACTTAAATACAGTACTTAGAGTAAATACTTAGTTACATTCCACGCTGTAATTCAGCCCTGGACACGCTACTAACCGAGCACGGTGAGCATGGCCTCGGCGGTCTTGCCCATGGCCTCTACTTTGATCATGGAAGTGTCATCGATGGTGACCTCCTTGAAGGCCAGCGTGTGCACTTTCCCGTCCTCCGACATGTGCACCACCTTGCTGGGGTGCAGGCGCATGCCATTTCTGTACCACACCACTGGGATCTTTTCGTGAGAGAGTTCGACGCTGAACTCTGCGGTTTCACGTTCCTTCACTGTCACGTCTTTAATCGGCTTGATAAATTCAAGGCGAATACCTGACAAACACAAATTATATATATACATTCATAGGGAATAAATCTAGAGTTGGTAGATAAACACATACAGACATATACACACAATGTTTTGGGAGGAAAAGGTGGCGTACATATATATCCCAAACGAACTGGACGGACTCCATTTACCTTTGATAATCAACTTCCCAGATGTCCGTTTATCTTCAGCCTCAAACATGTATTTGGCTTCGTCTTCATATCTGGCAGATTTTACAACAAGAGTGTGTCTCTTTCCCTCTGCCAGGAGTTCAAACTTATCGTCGTTTGACAACTCCTGAGATCCCTTCAACCAACGGAAGCTTTTGGACTCTCTAGAAATGTCCACCTCAAACTTTGCTTCGTCCTTTTCGTACACATGCACGTCAGCCAGCGGTGTAATGAACGAGACGGGGTGCTCTGTTGGTTCAGACACATACAGTTAATATCACGGCCTGCGTAAAGGGCTCAGGAATAACAGCTTCGGCTCGGTTGTGTTTGGGTAAGTTGATGAAAGTCAGTGGTTTTGCCACACTGAGAAAAATTACCCAAAAGAAAGTTCTACGTAACACAAAAGAAGGTTCTTTGTATGCAGAATGTAATAGCATTTACTACACTTTTCATGGAATATAAATCATTATTACATTTTATAAATTCCACATAATTTTCTGGTTATTTTGGATATTGCAGCACCCGACAAAGTAAGACGACAACTTGCAAAGGAACTGAAGAACGATAAGATTTAAAAGCAACAAGTGAACCCGTTTAAGGTATAGAAGTGAGGAAGTGAAAGCTCACCCTTCACTTTCAGGTTAGCAGAGCACTTGGCGTTGGCGGCGGTAAACGCCACCTCGCCTGTTAGAGGCACTTTGCAGTTGTACAAGACCAGAGTGTGTTTGGCGCCGTCCTCCACGATCTCAACATCCTGCAGACGACCGACAAGACTTCAGCATTTCAGTACAAAAAACACAAGGACTCAACAGAAAACCAGAGCAAGGCCGCGCGTCAATTCACTTTCATTCTTCAGCTAACGAGAAATCAAACATTTCTCAACCGTGAATGGTTTGAGATGTGTGACTCTTTTCTTAACAAAATCCACGTCTGGGTGAACGAAAGTGAATCGATCCGCGGGTAAGAGAATATCTGCTGAGGTGTTATTAAAGAGACATACGGCGGATGGACTGAGGACTTCTCCGTTCAGTCTCCACTGGCCGTGGACATCGTCCTCGCTCAGCTCGACTTCAAATCGAGCGGTCTCTCCGTCAAACACCTCGACGCCGTACGTCGGGCGAACCACCTTGATGTGGCGCGCTGAGGTTTAAGAGAGGGGACAAAACTCTTACTCAAGATATTAAGACATTGAAATATTAAAACAAACTTGACGTAAAGACACAAACACTTAGACAACAGACATATATACAGAAACCTCAATTGAAGGTGCTTTATAGAAACCTCCTTTAACGTGCAACCTTTTCATTGGACCATAAACAACCAATGGGCTCTCAATGTTGGCGTCAATGGGATCAAATAAGGCTCATTAGTATTTTGTGCTTGTGCAAAAAGGTTTTGTAGCTGTAGAAATAAAAAAGTCCATTCATTTGGACGCATTATTACCATAAATCAACGTGATATCATGACTTCGCGTAAACATACACGCCACTTTCCTAAAGCAAAGTGGCGTGTTATCTGAACGCATTTTGAGCTATCCGAGTGTATGTCTACGCTGTATCAGAGAGACCGGCAGTCTGCAACATCACAGCGTAAACATACACGCCACGTGGCATGTTATCGCGAGGCTACGTGTTATTGCGAGGCTACGGTTGCGTTTAGGAAACGTCACACGTGGGTTGGCTTTAGGAAAAGAACAAATGCGGAACATGACAACGTCACACGCGGGACACGATCCCCGGTCTCCTGGGTGAAAGTCCTGTGTTTGACCCATCCTCCCCCCAGACCAATCTCCTTACACAGATTTTCGCCCTTTCATACTACTCGCTACGGCGTCAATTCACACGCAATCGCAAGGTAATGTAAGTCAATGGAGGCCATTGATAAACACGCCAAAAAGCGAGTATGCGTCTTGATAACGCACCAATAATGGCATACGAATTGGCGTGTCATACATACTTCATGAGATCAGTCTGCATAAATGAACTTTTCTTTAGCCCTTTGGTTCTATATGGACCTATTACATTAATAAAGTGCCACAGTTCTTTAAAATTTAGTTTCTTTAAATAGGGATGGTTCTGTGATGGTAACTAACCATGAAAAAAGTATCTCTAGGAGCACACAAAGTTACAAACAAAACCAGAACAGAACAAAAGACACACAAGTTACGAAGGAAGAACACTACAAGAGAGGACTGATATCTCGAAAACTAGGGTGATAATCAGGCTTAGATACATCAGAGCTTCCATGGAAATCTGTAATTATTGTTGTATCCAAGAAAGGTTCAATTCAAAGGCAACTGGACTTGGTTAAAGGTGCAGCAGGTAAGACTTATAAATATAACTTTGTTATACATATTTGCTGAAACTGACCCTATGTTCCAGTAGAACTACATGAAGCTGGTCATTTAGGCTCCTGTGGCACCACCTACAGCCTGTAGTGTGATTTGCAAAAATCCACCGCTTCCTGTTCATGCACCAATCAGGGCCGGGGTGTCTAACTGCGCGTCAATCACTGCTCATGCACACGCATTGTGGGGGGAGGGGCTTAGGAGACCGTTTTGGGCTTTAGCGGAAAGGGGAGGAGGGACTGAGAAGTTGCTGATGTTCAAATTTTTTGGCTAAGTCCTGGATCTTCACAATCCTACCTACAGCACCTTTAAGGTTCTTGAAGACATTTAGTCTCTCATTCGAGAGACTTCTTCAGTTCTGACAATCATTAGTCAGAACTAATGACGTCAAGACGTCTTAAACAAGTCCGTTAAGAAGAAGAAAGGACTGGACTTATCAGAAGTTAAAACAAATCATGAAGGTGCTCTTTGGAAAGGAACACAAAAGGACAGGTCTGGTATTTGGATGGCTATTTCATATTGAAATGAAATTGGAGAAAAAAATGAAGCTGGGTAACAACCCACGCGTAGCAACAAAAACCTTCGTCAGGGTACACATGGGTTGTTATCCAGCTCTATTTTTAATGTACTTACCATTTTAATAAGAAAAAGCCAACAAAATAAAGACTTTTTTTCACTTTTTGCAAGAAGAATGCCTTGGACCTGTCCATCTTTAACTTAAACAAGTTCCAGTTGCCTTTGAATTTAACCTTCCTTGGACAGCTATGACCTGGATGACTGAGAACCTTCACAGACAACTCTTGTAGTGTTTTTCAGGAGGGTGGAGATGAGAAAGAACACATACATGTGATGACTGAGGTCATTAAGAGGTGAACAAAGTGTTTCAGGTGCATAAAACTGCAACAAGACATAGCGATGGGGCTTGAGGTGCGATTAGATGAAGGGTGAAGCTAAAGATGTTCGTCAAGAAGGGGACTGTGTTTTTACCTTCAATGTGAAGTGTCGCTGTTGTCTTGTCTGTTCCACAATCACATACATATTGTCCTTTGTTTTCGTCCCCAACTTTCTTGATGACGAGGGTTCTGCGTTTGCCCTCGGCCTTGATGGCCACCATCTTTGAGGTCTTGATCTCGGCCTCATCGTGGTACCACATAACATCGACGTCTTTGCTGAGCTCGCAATCAAGAACCACCCTGTCTTTCTCCACTGCAGTATAGTCCTGCAGCTTAACTGTGAAGTATGCATCTCCCTCTGGAATAGGGGATATTTTAGGGTGACTCTCCATGGCACAAACACAACACATTCAACATATATAAATGGCTCAAGGCAAACACAGGACAAGACAGACAATATGCACAACATAGAGAAATAATTTCTTACGACACAGAACACAGAAAACAATGTCTTACAAATACAAAATGAGGTCTTTTGTGGACCTACAAAGACACAAATATGGACAAACTGACAAAGGTCTTTCTGTGGACCTACAAAGACACAAATATGGACAAAATGACAAAGGTCTTTTGTGGACCTACAAAGACACGGACAAACTGACAAAGGTCTTTTTGTGGACCTACAAAGACACAAATATGGACAAAATGACAAAGGTCTTTTTGTGGACCTACAAAGACACAAACACGGACAAATTCTACAAATAGCTGTGGGGGAAGAAGAATGACAGACACTGGAAAACGAAGACAGAAAGAGGACAGGAGATTATTCTGGATTTACCTATGACCGTCAGGTTGGCCATGGAAGGAATTCCTTTGGCCTCAGCCTTAATTTGACAAGTATCGTCGAGAGTCACTTCCTTTATTTCTAGCACATGCTTCTTTCCGTCCACATGAGTGACCACGGTTCTGCTCGGATGAATTTTAACGTCGTTCTTGTACCAAGTGACGGGGATGTTCTCATGAGAGAGCTCCAGCTCGAAACGAGCCGTTGTGCCTTCCTTCACAGTTTGGTCCTTTATCGGCGAGATAAATTTGAGCCTGATACCTATAATTGTATTAGTAAAGCATATTCATATGAGTTAGTTTGAAAGAGGCGGCAACCAACTCAATGACTGGAGTCAGAATAATAATAACGGTTCTGCTAATTGTGTCCAGTAATGGCGACCCAGCACTTACCCTCCACTGTGAGTCTAGCTGTTGAAGTTTTTCCCAGAACCGCAATTGTATATTCGTCTTCGTCATCAAACTCACAACAGTTTATAATAAGCATATGCTTCTTTCCATCATCGATGATGTCATACTTTTGGTCTGGGGTGATGACATCGTCGCCTCTATGCCACATGACCTTAGAGACATCCTTCGTGATGGTGCATTCAAACTTAGCCTGTTTCTTTTCAGGCACAGAAACGTCCTTCAGCGGGACAACAAAGTCCATTTCGATTTCTAGATTAAAAAGGTGACACAGGTACACAACATCAACAACACAACAACAAAACACAACAAAACAGTACAACGGTCTACAGCGAAGGCCAGTTTACCATGTACACCCTGAGGAGTACCTCTTTATGGGTCTAAACCATACCATACTAAAGGAATGTCAGGGGTATTTAAATGAAGAACCAATTACATTCTTTACCTTGCATGGCAGCTGGATTCTCGCAATATCACATATCACAGTAAAATCCATCTTGTCTGGCTCCAACCTAATGCGTTTGTGTCTGAACTACCAGCTAACTAAGCCAATTAGCGTCCGGTGAGGAGCTACTGGCAGCTATGGGCGTGGTTTAGGTGTGTGACGGCCGCTTCGATGGCGGACGTGATAGACGGATGGTTCATCTAATCACTTGCCAGGTATTTTTTGAAAGTGCCTTTCCTTTTGCATACAGTTTCCAATGACGACGTCTCAGATGGTTCTGTGTGAACAATCCATCTGGTGCATCAGGTTATGACAGTCTACCATGGATGTATTATAATAACTGGATAGCAGATCCCAAAAGGGCACATATTCAGTTCAGAAATGTTCCAGTTTGGGATAAATAAAGTCCATCTATCTGTCTTATCAATGGAGTTTCTTGCCAAAAAAGTTGCCTAATCTTCTGGGTTTCCTTCCGCCATGCCTGGCCCGGTGACTCTGCGCAGTAGTGTTTCTCCCGCAGGCCCAAAGACTTTACATTGTAGTTGCAATGTCACAGGTTTTTAAATCGATTTTCTCGGTTCAAGGGAAGTTTTTCAAATATAAAAAAGTCCATGGATTAAAAATTCATAATAGAAAGAGTCATAAGCAACCTTGTTTGCAGTTGGAGGTGTCCTATCAACTGTTTTACAGACGTCTCTTTTACAATGGTAGCACATGGGTAAAATGGCCCGCAGGGGAATTTTTCGTTGCAACACCGTGAGCGGTCACTGGAAAACATTGGCTGCTAGGCTGGGAGCTGTTCCTCCTGTATCCTACAGAAAACCTATTGGAGACATCTTCAGGTTGTGCAGGGCATCTTAAGATGAAATGACGTCAAATTGCATTAATTCTGCTTTGGAGAATGGCGTTTAAGGACTCCATTTGTTGAAGGCTAAATTGCTGTCATCAAGGAACACAGTCTTGCTGGTAACAAGGGATCTTCATGAGACATTCACCAAAAGTTTCGTCAACGGTAAAGGACCAGTCCATCATCTTCTCCGGTTCGCACCAAATTCTGACTTCAGTTTTATCAGGATGCATCAACTCTTCAGGATATTTTGTTTCTTCACTGGGGTTACCTTCTGTTTGAGACCATCACCTGCTATTCTAACGTTAAATCAAACAATTACTAAACTCTTTAATCTTTGCTAAATCTAAAGTGATTTCATGTCTGGTGGAATGACACATTCATGAACGCTGGTGTAACTAATAAACTGGCCACTGTGCATAGATTTAACATAAAACATTTAACCACAGATGGTACAAATATGGAAGACTTACAGTGAACATACTACGCACACAATGTAGAATCTGACAGAACAACAGACAGGTTTCCATTGGACAGGCAGACAAACAGATAGAACAAACACTGGACACCATTTTGACTATTTGAAATAGTTGGGATCCTTGGGTCCTTGTCTTCCTCGGCTGCATGAAGTCTCAAAGAATGGCGGAAATAATGAATATGACTCAATACCCCTATTAAATAAAGATCTAAGGTCCACGCTCACTTGCCATAAAGCTTTATTTTATTGCCTGTGGACCTTACGCCTTTATTTTTACAGCTAAAATCAACAATAACGGTACATTGTAGTTCCGATCCCGGATCCCAGGAGTTCTTCTTACCTTTGACATTGAGCATTGCGCTGGTTATGGCGTTCAGAGCCTGGTAGGACACTTCTCCGGCCTGATCCAACTGGCAGTTTTTCAGAGTGAGTCTACGCACCCCACGCTCCATTTGGATGTCGCACATCTGGAGAATACATTACAGTGCGTTAATATATAAAAAGTAGTGAACACGAACAAGGAAAAGTAGAAATACATGCATTAGGATTAGGGCTGTCAATCGATTCAAATATTTAATCGCAATTAATTGCATGATTGTCCATAATTAACTCGGTAACTAAATTAATCTGTTCTAAATGTACTTTAAAAGGGATTTTTTTTTTCAAGTTTTTAATGCTGAAGTGGTGTTTGAGACTGGACGTACTCCTGGGGTAACTCAGTTCACATGGACAGTACATGCAGGTAACTAGTCTTGAGGAGAGAACCATCTGCAAGTCTTAATATTTCCACCTAAAAAGTCTTCGAAAAAGTTGTAATATTTCCTGGAAATAGTCTCAATATATATACAAAAACGTCTTAGGGATGATGTGCAATAACTAGTACTTTTAGTATGTATATTTCTTTCTATTTATGATTGTATTCTTTTACTATTTATTTCTTGTCTTTTTAGATTTAGATTTGTTTACTGGGTGAACTGCTGCTAAGAATTTTGTACAATGACAAAAAAATCTTCTGATTCTGATTCTATGGAGGAAGGTCTCGCAATGCAAGACTCATTGTTGACAGCCCTCGTTAAGAATCATGTGACATTCTACAAAAACAAGTTGATCGAGTCGTACCGGGGATCTGGTCAAAACCTCTCCTTTGAGCTTCCATTCTCCAGGAACGTCATCCTCAGAGATCTCTGTCTCAAACTTGGCTTCTTCCTTCTCAACCACTTCAACGCTGGCCAGGGGCTTCAGGATCTCGGCCTCCCGTTCTGAGAAAGAAGTTGTATTAGTACTCATAAATACAAATGGCAGGTATTAAAGTATTTAAAGGTCCCATATTGTGAAAAGTGAGATTTTCTTGTCTTTTTTCATTATAAAGTAGGTCAGGGTGCTTTATTTATACTGTAGTGTAAGTATCAAAACGCTAAATCCACAGAGAAATGCACACAGCCCTTATTGAGAAACTGTGCCTTTAAATGAGCCATCAGGACTTCCATACGGTTGTGATGCCACAACTATACTATATATTGGTAGAAAGTAACGCTACAGTGGCGCTACAGTCATTCCCCGGCTACAAACACAGTGCAGAGATGCTGAGAGCACAGATGTGAAAGACCCAGAAACACTGATCAATCAGAGCAGTCTGGGCTTTTACAGTAGGAGGTCTTAAAGAGACAGATGCTAAAACTGAGCATTTCAGACTAAGGGTGAATACAGGTATATTCAGACAGTATGAGTAAAAAAAAATATATATTTTTTTGCATTAATTAACATTAAAGCATGTAGAATAAACCTCACACAAGGTAGGGGGGTCTTGTGTGAGGTTTATCGAATGTTTATGATGCATTGGATGACATATGTGATAGATGTATAGATGTACAGTACGCTTATGTTTTATGCATGTTTAATGTTTGTTAATTGTGTGTTTATGTGCGATGCGTCGCAATTTTGTTTTCTCTACCGCCCCAGACAAATTTCTCCTATAGGAGACAGGAGACATTTATCTTAAACATGTTTTAATAGAAACCCAAAACACAATTATGAACCTGAAAATGAGCATAATATGGGACCTTTAAGGGACTAAGGTTAAAATGAAGGTAAGTAGGGTAGAAAAACCTCCTAGTGTTAGCTTAGCGGTGTAGACACGTCCTTCCACCTCCATGGCATATTCTGCTACGTCATCAGGCTGACAGTTCTTGATGGTGAGCGTCAGCTCCTTTCCGTCCTTCTTGATCTCAACCTTGTCAGAAGGAGTGACCTCAGTCTCTCCTTTGAGCCACTTCCAGTTGGGAGTATCCTTGAAGAGCTCGCATTTAAATGTAGCGGCTGCCTTCGGTTTCACATGCTGGTCTCTCAGTGGTTTCACAATCCAGTCTTTGATTATTTCTGTTGGAGATGAACATTACTGAATCAGCGTCCATCATACCACTAAAGACACAACATGCCCCATTAATATACTAATTTTTTAACTAAAATGTAGTCTAAACCACAGCAGGTGAGCTAAAAATTGTGAAAAATGTCCATCCCAGTTTCTCAATGTCTAGGGTGATAGCTTTAAATATCTTGTTTTGTAAGTCCAAAACCCAAAGATGTTCAGTTTATTATGATATGAAACAGAAAAGAGCCGCAAATCTCCATATTTGAGAGGCTAAAAACTGCATTTTCTGTTATTTTTGCATGAAAAATTACTTTAATGATTAATCGATTATCAAAATAGTTGGCCATTGTTTTTTCTGTCGATCGACAAATCAATTAGTCGACTAATCGTTGCAGCTCTAGTTTAGTGAGACAATTTCAAGGTTCTTCTTAATCTGTGATTGCAGTGGGAAGGCATGAGGACATTTAGTGACATCTAGTTTTGAACTGGACACCGAGATGTATAATGTTCAGAACAACTAAAATATATTGTCATGTCATCAGCGTATAATGAAGTGATTATTTGTACGCTGAGGACATGATAATATATTTCAATTGTTCTGAACAACATTATACATCCACGAATGCTATTCCTGCCCTAATCTATCCCAGTACACAGCCCTTACAAAACAACAGTATTAATGTATGTTACTGCGTCTCGGAATATGTTTAATCAATGCGTTTCTCATGAACGGATTTGTATGATGTAGCAGGAAAATGTTTGCACACCAATTCGTATGATATCCTACAAAATAGGCAACCAGAGCTCCGTGAGATGTCGCCGTATCAGCGGCAGTTGGTAGTTGAGTTTACCCGACAAAAGATAACTTTGAGCCGGGTACAAGGCACCACAAGCTCCAAAAAGTGACCTTCATGAGGCAACGACATTTAAGTTTAGGAAAAAGATTGGGGTTTGGATTGAAACTCTGGAGGAATGAACACGCATTTCCTGATTGAAAGTCTTTTGTTTTCCCAAGGGAAGGGAACTCTGCTCCCTGGCTTGAAAGCCAGTTTGTTTTAGTACAAATACTTTGAAAAGAGTATTTGTACTAAATTTCAACAACCTGATTCAATATCCTCTTTTGCTTACCAATGATTTTGACACTTGTCGTAGTCTTTACATCCTCCTGATTGGCCACTTCGCACGTATAGACGCCAGTGTCCTCCTCAGTGGAGTTCTGGATGGTCACAGCGTGCTGCATACCAATGATATTGATCTGAACCTTGCCGGCCTTTTTCTTCAGGACTTCACCATTCCTCTTCCATATCACATCTCTTTCTTTGTTCAACTCACAGGTCATATACAGAGGCTGACCCTTCATAGCTGAAGTCTCTGGCTCTAGCTCTTTGATCCATTTCACAGGGAGCTCTGTGGGAAGATTAAAAAGGCAATGAGCAATTTGACATTGGTGTTTAACGTTTAAATAGGACCATGAGAGACTTCTGGTCTTCATGACACCAAGTATTTTTGGTGTTATTTTTAAGGCAGAAAAAAAAGATATAAATACCTTCAACAATGAGCTTGGCTGTGCATGATATTTCCTTGCCGGCATTCTTGGCGATACAGGTGTATTCACCAGTGTCGGACAACTGGACATCAATAATGTTCAACTTGCGATCTTTGCCGTCAGAAGTGAACTTGTGCTTGGGGCTCTCGCGTAGGTTACTGTCGCCTTTCATCCATGTTGTGATGGCGGTGGAAGGCGAGACCTCACACTCAAACATTGCAGACGAGCCGATAGACTCGGCTTCCTGCAACACAATGTCCTGAATCTTCTTAATGAACTTCAGAGGCACAGCTTTGAGTTTGAATCCTCCGAAAGGTTCCTCTGGTGGTGTGGGGCCTCTTCCACCAGGCTTCAGGCCGCGGCCCCGGCCTTCTCCAGGGGACGGGGTCTGCTTGGCTGAAAGACAAATTAAATGACAAATTGCCGTTTGAATTTCAAGAAGGATTCTGTGGCATAACGATACAGGATGTAGAACTTAACAGGGTTTTCTTACTGAGAATTCATGGCAACACACTTACGTTTCAGCCCTCTACCTCTACCTCTTCCTGCTTCTTCTGATGGTTGTCCCTCTGTTCAGAAAAACATCAAATGAATTTGCTGCACACACTGTAATCACATGTCAATGTATTCATAAACATGCCAGGCCTGGGAGATATGTAATGTCCACTCGAATGGATAGGGGATATGATAGTGATGGTAAATAAATGAAATTGAAACGAAAGCAGACAAAACAATGATGAATAATGTAAAATTGCTTTACAGCGATGTGGCATTTGAACCATGATGAGATGGAATAACGCACAAAAATGTAAAGATGAAGAACACATGTTGGACTGACGGGAATTACTTGATATTGAAATGGAAGACACACAAATGACATAACAGACATGACAGAATGAATGAATGAATATAAAGAGACAGTTTGACAAACAGAATGATAATTAACATAAACACAAGAAAAGAGATGGCATAAATCGCGTCATGATGAGGTAAAGCCGATTTAGATGGAGGCATGATGGTGGTAATGGGTAGAGATTATTCAGGGCATGAAGGAAGGGTTTTTCTCAGCCATCACCCAACGAGTTGGGGGCCGCCGCCTTCTCACCTCTCCTGGGCCCCCCTGGAACCTCCAGGGCACCTTCCTCTCCTTCGCCCTCCCAGTCTTCGGAGCCGTAACTCTCCCGGGGAACCAGCTCCCAGCCCCAGGCCTCTTCTTCCTCCTGCTCAACGTCTTCCTCCTCTTCGAATATCTCCTCCTCTGGCTGGGTGGCAACCTTCTTCATATGCACAGCTCCAGGAGAGACCTCCTTCACCAGGGGAAGTTTCCCTTTACCAGGCGTTACCGGTTCTGCAGCTTCCTCCTCAGGTGACAGCTTCTTTGGAGCCTTTTTGAGAGTCACAGCTTCAATAGAGTCTTTTGGTGAGACTGGTTTAGTAATCCTTTTGAGTTTGTCAACACTTGGCGTCTTTTCAACAGGGACTGTCTCTGCAACTTTAGGAGATGGAGTCTTTTTCAGCTCAACCTTCTTGAGTTGCTCCAAAGGCTTCAGAGCCACTTCTTTCTCCTCTTTCGCTTTAGGTGTGACTCCCTTCTTCAGCTGCAAAGGTTTGGGCTCCTCAGGAACCTTTTCAGGTTTCTTAACAGAAGGAGACACTGTCTTCTCTGCAGGAATTGCCTCTACCGCTTTTGGCTTCTCCGGCTTCTTCTCTGGAGCTTCTGGGACCTCTGGTTTCTTCGGTCTAGCCTCTGGCTCTCGTTCTTTTGGTTTTTCATCTGGACTTGTGCGACGGCGTTGCAGGTCATCGATTGGCTTCTTCTCTTTCTCCTCTGCTGGTTTCTTCTCCGGCTCTGCAGCCTCTTTGGAAGGTCTGGAGAAGGGCTTAAGCTTGACACTCTCTATCTCTTGTTCCTGTGTTGGGACTTTCTTCACCTTGGTGGGCGCTTTGACCTCCTCAGGCTCTTTCTCTGGAGTTTTCTTTTTATCTACAGTCTTTGGCATCTTTGCTGCTGGCTCCTTTACCTCGGGATGAGGTTTCTCAGGTATCTTGGGAGGTTCTTTGGTTTCCACCTCTTTGGGGATCCTGTCTAGCTTCTGGAAAGGCACAGTGTCCCGGTCTGGCCTATCCTTCTTGTCTTTCTCTGGTTCCTCAGCTGATTTAACAGGCTTTTCAAATGGTTTTAGTTTAACTGCCTCTGGTTCGACTTCATCTGAGGGCAGTTGTTTCACTTTCTTCAAGGCTGCACTAGGCGGGGCGGGTTCCCCTTCCTTTGGTGCTTTAGGAGCTTTCTTCAGAGAAATCTTATCTTCTGGTTTCTCATCTTTGGGAATGGGTTTCTGGCGGGTCCATGCTTCTTTAGGAGCTTCTTTCTTTTCCTCTTCCTTAGGCTTCACAGTTTCTGGCTTTTTCACCACATCTGCTTTCTCTCGAGGTTTCCTTTCCTCTGCAGTTCTCCTGGTGGCGACGGACACCTCGATAGCCTCTTCCCTGTGCACCAACTCCTCAACATTGAAGATCGTAGTCTTAGTGACCTTCTGAGGTTTCTCCTCTTCTTCAGTGTCTTTAGGTGGAACCGAAGGAATCTTCTTCAGTTTGATAATCTCCTGCTCCTCTTCCACTTCCTTTACGACTCTGGTTGTCTTCCTTAAAGTGGGAATCTCAAACGTCCCTTCCTCTTCAGTCTGAATTTTACCTTTTTTATGCAGAAGTATTTCTGAGGTAACAAAGGTTTGACATTACTTATGACACTTAACTTGACAACACAATTTGTACAAACACACAGACAAGAAAAGACAACTTCCACAGGATACAACAGAAAAAAATGTAGTATATTTTCACGCCATAATCCAATTCTGGATATTTCATTGGCTGCCTGACTGGGGTAGGTGTGCCATATCTGTCACAGGGCTCAAAGCGAAAATGAAACAGAGGGATGGGGTTTAGTCTGGAGACATGTGTCAATGGAAAAAGGCTGTATGAGAAGATCAGCGTTTCCTGAGCTAATTGACGTTTCTTCCTATCAAGTTTATGTTACGTTATGTCTGTGTTTTCAATGTATACTAAATGAACTGTGGACCGAGTGACAAAGGAAAGGATCGGGCAGGTCGAAAGCAGAGGGCTTGCTGACGAAGCAGCATGCCGGGGGGAGAGCAGCGGAAGGACACAAGGTAGGCCACAAACCCATTTTACCTTTTATTCTCACGGCCTAACAGTTAGCTCCTAGTATAAAATGTGCGAGCGCAACCCAGCTCTGTTGTAAAACCTAGACAAAACGAGAACGAGCAGTTCCAGGGTGGGTTATGCAGTGATAATATACATTTAAAATAATTTATTTTAAATCGTAATAAGTCAGTCAGAGCTAATTATTGGTCAACTCCCTGCTTCTTTTTAAAACGTAAGCATGAACCTAGTGTAGCTCTTAGATTTTGGGGAGCTGTAACAGAATCAGGAGGTGAACCTTTATAGCCGCTGAAAGTTGCTGTGTGCTGTACTGTATGTAAAATGAGGAGTAATCGGTGCTCCTACCTTTCTTGACTCCTCCCGGTGCTTGTACAGGACCCTTGGTTTCATCTAATACAGAAGTATAGTTCAGAAAGTTGTTAATTAGGCCACTTAATCAGTCATGAACAGTCAGAACACCTGTGAGAATTTGTCATCAAGCACATTCAGAAATATTAAATTCTCTAATACAGAATGTGGATGACACATGATAAAGTTGTGACTGAATAGCAAAGTAGTGCAATATCACATGATTTAGTTGGATGACAAGAAATTATGTCATACATAAAGACAAAGAGGTAAATGGAAGTTAAGTTGTGTCCAAGGACGTGCATGCTTTTGTTGGATGATTCAAGAAAAAACAAACAGGACACAACATGAAAAGACCATCAGCAAACACCACGGCGAAGGATTGTACTGCTGCTAATGGTCATATGGACCAGGATAAAACAGACTGACAAACCAATCAACATCAACATTGGAAACACTCAAGTGGGGGGGATATACAGTTAACATTTTCAGTGATGAAATAAGATGTGAAAAAGATGGAAAGAACTAAAAAACTTCCAACAAAGAGGATGTTTCAATCTCAAGTTTTTCAAATACCTTTACCTGTCTCAGGAGCTATGGTTTCTACCACGATTGGTTTTTCTTCTTCCACAACCTTCTTGGTTGGTTCTTCAGCCTTAACGGCAGGCTTTGGCTTGGTCACTTCAAGTATGAAAAAAGAGGTAATTGAAGTATTGTAAAGTTTCTCCAAAACACATTGTCTTTCTAAAAATGCACAAGCTTCTGGTATGATTTTTTTTTTTGTCTGGATACCTGGCTTTGTTTCTTCTTGTGGAGTGATTTTTTTCTCCAACTTCTTGGTTTTGTCAGTGACTTCAGGCCTTTTAGCAACTTCTTGAACTTTTACAGCAGGCTGCGGTTTGCTCTCTTCAAATACAAGGTATACAGGGCATTGAGCAGCAAGCTCTCCACAAACACTACAATCTAGATCTTAGAGCTTGTCACCAAAAAGAAGCAAAGTTCATGCAGTTCTATCTTGTTTTCTTTCCATATACTTCAGAATAAAGTTTCAAAGATTCATGAAAAGTGACATTCTTTTACGAATGCCTTCTGAAAACGCTCACACAGGAACATACAGACAAACACAAGAACACATTTAAAAGAGAAGTTGTTACCTTCTTGAGGAGCAGCTGGCTTTACCAGTGCTTCTTTGACTTGTGGTGGAGACTCCTTGTCCTTCACGGGAACTTGGAAATGAAATTATACGACAATCAGAACCTCACTAAGAATGATGGGGTGAGCACTGAACCATGCAAAGACAAACAACACAAAGAGAACAAAGAAGATCCACCATGGAAACATTCAAAGCTGGAAGACGTTTCCACAGATCTAACCTCATCTGTGGAAAACACTTTCTCTCGATGCACAAAGGTACAGTGTGACATAACGGACACCACAAACAGAATTAGAAAAAATGATGAGAAAAACTGTGGTGGTTTAGAGAAGAAACCAAGAGAGGCTGTCTCAGTCGACAGCAGGATGGTTCGTCACAATAAGCAAGAGGACAGTTTGTGCCCAAACAAAATGGGTGATATGACATGATATCCTCCTGCAATGATCACGACAAAGAGGTATGAAGCAAATAAATCCTTAAGAGGGTGATAACGAGGTGGTGCACAACGATGTTTGGTGCCCAGATCAAAAACACGTGCTCGGTGACACATAACATTTTTCCTTCTATACCTCTGGAAGATTCTTGAAGGGCGACATGTTCTTTCCCTTCTGGTTGCAAAGACAAAGCTCTTGTTTCAACGATGGACTGAAGCTCATGAGCTTCTTTATCCTTTCTGGTTATGGTTTCAACTTCCTGAGGAGGGATGTATTGGACGTCTGCTTTCAGACAAGACTGCTCGGCTTGTGATTCCAATTTCCTGGTGGCACCTTCTCCATACTCTGGAGAGTCTGTAGTCTTTTCCTGAACCATCTTTGGTTTGATTTTACCTGTTACTGAGGGTTGTCTGACTCTGAGCTTATGCAAAGGCATCACATCAATATCAGCTTTTGATACTGTCGTAGCAGGTTTGTATGTTTCAGAAATCTTTGCTTCATCAACTGTCTCTTTATACATTCCTTCAGATCTTTTCTCGGGTATAACTAACTGACCTTGTTGTATTTGTTCTTGTCCAATGGCTTTTATCTCTGGTTTTACTTTATCATGAAAATCTTTTATGATTTTGTCTTTTCCTATCATTGTTTCTGTCTCAATTTTCTTGGGTTTAGCCAATTTCAGTTGCATTTCCAGTGCATCTTGCTCTTTTGGTGTGGCCTCCAGCAGCCCTTCAACTTGTTCCTGTCTTATTTGCATTCCCTCGACAGAAGAAACTTTGGCAGCTTGGTCCCCAACAGGGACTGTTTTTGGCCTTCCTTCTTCATCCCTAAAGTCTTGTTCAGTTGACATACTAGTAGACATACTAATGTCCTCTTTTGTTGTGATTGTGCCTTTAAGAATTTCTCTTTTAGTCCGTTCTTCTGGTCCGTCAAATGTTATAAGTGATTCTTTAGATGTCACCTGAGTTGCAGGCGTTGATGCAACTTTTCTTTCAATGTGTTCCAGCTTTATTTTTGTTCCTTCAGTAGGACTGACTGTTGCTGTTTTATCTTTAACTGTGACTATCTTTGACTGAATTTCTTTTATTGTTACATCGGATTTATCACTTTCACGCATAATCTCTCCTACAGCTTCTCCAATACTTGAGTATTTGTCTGAAGTACCTTGGCCTTGCTGTAATACTTTAGCGGTCAACTTTTCTCTGGTTGTTTCAACTGGAGTAACTTTGGTAGTTTTGTCAGCAAGTATTTCAATCTCCGACTTGCTTACTTGCCCTTCTGTTTGATCTAACTTCTCTCTGTTATCGATTGTGGATTTGTCATTCTTTAAAAAAACATCTTCTGACTTGAACGCCTCCGATTTGTATGCCTCAGTTTTTCCTGATGTAATGTCCCGTACTAGATCGTCAGGGGAAATATACCTTTTTGGAGTGTCTAATATAATATCTTGTTCTCTCACAATCAATGGTTTTTCATATGCAACATCCATTACAGGTGTCCTTGAAGCTTTTCTTTCTATTTGTTCCAGCTTTGGTTCTACATTCGAAGAAACGCTAAGAAAACGGTTCTTAACTGTGTCGGTTTTAGACTGAATTCCTTCAACTGTAACCTGTCCTTGGTCTTTTAGGGGGTCTGGTTTCTTTGTACGATCATATTTAACTTCTTCATGTCTGGGTGAATGGTCTCTAACAACTACTGTTTTAGCATCTTCTCCTACCAATGTCTCTTGAGTCTTTTGGTGAGAAACAGCTGACGCTTCTGCCTTTTGTTGAGTTTGTTTCTGTTTTGTCATTGCATCGTCAACAAATTCCATTTTGTCCGTTTTAAATTGACTTATGACTTCTTTTAACTGTGTATCTTTATCTGTAATCTCTTGTCTTTCAGCTAAAACTGCCACCCTCTCCTTGTCGGACTCTGGACTTTGTGAATGTCTTGAAAGAGAAACCTTTCCGGATTCATAAACATCCTCTTTCCTTGATGCAATGTCTTTTACAAGCTTGTCAGGTATAATAAGTCTTTGGAGGATTTCTGATTTAACATCTCCTTCTGTCACTATCAGAGATCTTTCAGATGCAACCTCCATCACAGGTGCAACTGAAATTGTTCTTTCAACTTGTTCCTGTTTTGTTTCTGTTAGTTCAAATGGAGTAACGCTACCGTAATCATCTCTAACTGTAACGGTCTTGGACTGCACTTCTTCAAGGGGAATTCTTGTAACTTTGTCCAACTTCTGTCCTTCCTGTTTTAGGGATTTCTTTGACTGAGTGTCTTTAATCTCTGTGTCTGTCACAAGAGTCTTTATTTCAGTTTGCTTTTGTCTGGTTTTTATCTCTCCAGCTTGAAGAACTTTGGTGGTTTTATCCATTGCTGTAAGTATTTCTGGAGCTGCTTGCTCCACCAAAGACTGTTGATATGTTACTTCTGGTTTGGATGCAACTGAGGCCTTTCTTTCTATTTGTTCCTGTCTTTCAGGTAATTCGTCTATAAAGGGAGAAACCTTCTCTGTTTGATCTTGAACTAGGTCTACTTTTGACATAACTTGTTCAACTGTAATGTTGTCCATGTCCCTTAAAGACTCCTTTGTCTTTAGAGAAGCGTCATCTGACTTATAAATGTTCTCTTTTCTTGACATAATATCTCTTACTAGCTCGTCAGGTACGATATACCTTTGGAGAGTGTCTGATTTTACATTTCCTTCTGTCACTATCAGAGATCTTTCAGATGCAACCTCCATCACAGGTGCCAATGAAAACTTTATTTCAACTAGTTCCTGTTTTGTTTCTGTGACTTCAAATGGAGTAACGCTACCATATTCATTTTTTACTACGACCGTCTTGGACTGCACTTCTTCAAAGGAAGGTTTTGTACTTTTGCCTCTTTTTGAGAGGCTTTCCTCTTTTAGGGATTTCTTTGTCTGGACATCTTCAATTGTAAACTTCTGCCCTTCTGTTTTGGTTTCTTCTTTCTTTTGTGAAATGTGTGCCGACTCATCTGTCGCCTTGAAGGCATGTTTTTCCATCAGTGTGTCTGTTTTTGTGTCCTCCATTACAGGATAATCTGCTGTCTTTGTTTCTATTTGTGCCTGTCTGTTTTTCATCTCTTCAGCTGGACGAACTGTGGTGATTTTGTCCCTTACTGGAAGTTTTTCTACCAAAGTTTGTTCATGTGTTACTACTTCTGGCTTGGCTGCACCTGAAACCTTCCTCTTAGTTTCAGATTTCGCTGGTTTATCTTTAACAACAACTGTAATATCTTTGAAAGCATCTGATATAGCATCTCCATCTTCTGCTATCTGAGATACTTCAGATGCAACGTCAATCGCAGGTGCCACTGAAAACTTTCTTTCGATTTGTTTTGTCTTGACAGTTGGAGGGACTTTGCCAGTGTCCTCTATACTGGCTTCACCTGTAATCTTGTGAGGTTTTTGGGAAATGTCATCTCTTACTTCCATCTCAGGTATAATAACTTCTGCCTTTGTTTCAGTTTTTTCCTGCCTTGTTTTCTTCTCTTCAAGAGGAGCACCTTTGTCTGTTATGTCTCTCTTTGATTCTCCTTTTGACTGAATTCCTTCAACAATCTTTGCTGTTTTCTCTTCTCTCTTGGTCAGTGAGATTTCTTTCTCTGGATGAATGGTTTCAAACTGACTGATGTCCCCCTTTCCTGTCTCTCTGTCCTTAAAAGTTCTTTCACTTCCAGCATATTTTTCTGGAGAATCAGACTTTGCATAGGTTACTTTAGGCTCAGTTGCCTCCGAGGCCGTGCTGTCAATTTGTTCCCGTCTTTTTAGGGTCTTCTTTTTGACGGGAACCACTTTGTCTGTTTTAATTTTAACTGGGACTAACTTGGACCTGATTCCTTCAACAGCAATCTCTCTTTCTTCTTTCAAAGAAAGGTCTTTGACCACATCATCATGTGAGATCATTTGTTGTGGAATATCTGCATCTTTATCTTGTATTGTTAGATGTTTCTCAGCTGCTTCCTTCATCACGGGTACCACTGAAGATATTATTTCAACCTCCTCCTGTTTGATTTTTGTTTTTTCAAAAGGGGTTACACTTCCGTATTCATCTGTAGCTGCGACTATCCTGGCCTGGACATCTTCAACTGTAATCTTTTTAGATTTGGCTGACTTTATATCTTTCTGAGCTTCAGCTTTCTTATGAGAAAGTGGTTCTGATATATCTCCTTTGACTGTTTCTTCAGGCCCAGTTTCCTTTGCATCATCTTCCCTCAAAAATTGCTCCTGTTCCTGTCGTGTTTTCTTGTCTTCTGTCAGAGGTGTGTGGCCTTTTTTATCTTTAAATGCGACAAGAACATCCTGAAATTCTTCATCTGTTTGATCTCCAGTCTTTGGTAACTTCTGAAATCTCTTTATCTTTGGTGTTTCTTCCTTCGAGAAGCCATGTTCAAACTTCCCTGTTTTTTGCGTTCTAGTAAACGTTTGAGTATCTTGCTGCACCAAAAACTCGGTCTTTGGTACTTCTTCATCTGAAACTTTTCCTATAATTTGTTTGGCCGTTGTTTTTGGTGTCCCAACTTCAGTTGGAGTCACTTTTACAATTTTATCCTCAACGGTGATATATTTTGATGGGATTTGTTTATCAGCAGCCTCTTTAGTTTTGGCCAACTTGTGTCTTCTCTCCTTCAGGGATATGGATTCCTCTGGAACATCAATTTCCTTATTAGCTGGTGCAAAGTCAGTTTCTTTGACCTCTGTCTGTTTTTCAGGAGCATCTATTATACTTATTATTACTTCCCGTTCTTTAGAAGTTTCTTCCATCATTGGTGCAACTAAGACATTTCTTTTAATCTGTTCCTGTGTTGTTTTGGTTTCTTTAAGAGGAGTTACTTTGAAAGTTGTATCTTTTACTGTGCTGACCTTTTAGTTGTTTTTTTTAAATATAAATTTTTTTTGTTTTCTCCTTCCTTTTTTTTTGTTATTTTTTTTTTTTTTTTTTTATTCACCTCCTTTGTTTTTAGAGTTTTTTTTTTTTTTTTTTTTTTTTTTTCCCCTCCACCATTTTTTTTATTAATTTATTTTTTTTTTTTTTTTTTTTAATTTAAAAAAAAAATAAAAAATATTTTTTTTTTCCCCCTTTTTTTTTTTTTTTTTTTTTTTTTTTTTTTTTTTTTTCATTTAAAATCTATTTCCCTTATTTTTTTTTTTTTTTTTTTGGTTTTTTTTTTTTTTTTTTTTTTTTTTTTTTTCCTTTCTTTTTTAATTTTTTTTTCTTTTTTTTTTTTATTAAAAAATTAATAATTTTTTCTATCTTTTTTTTTTTTTTTTTTTTTTTTTTTTTTTTTTTAATTATACTTGACCTTTAGCTGGTCATGTTCAACTATAATCTCTTGAAGTTTGGTAAGTTTTCCTTGTGGAGATACTTGCTCGCTCTCTGTTTTATCAATTTTCTCTTTCTGGACATCGTCAGCTTTACCTTTGATTGGCTTCTGCTGTCTCTGTTTTTGAGGAACGGCCTCTGGCTTTTCTTTCTCCTCAATAAAAGGCTTTCTTAAAACTTTCTTTGGCTTTGTTTTCTCCTCTTCAGTGGGAACGCATTTCTCTCTGACATCTGACTGAACTTCAACTCTGACATCTTCAGATTTACGTGGAACTTGTGCTTCTTTTCCTTTGTCAGTTCTAGATGGTTGATCTGTACTTGTGACCTGTTTTAACTTAACATCTTTAACTGCAGCCTCTTTAGTTTCGGCTAACTTGTGTCTTCTCTCCTTCAGGGACATGGATTCCTTTGGAGGAATACCGTCTGCCTCATGAATGTCATCATCAGCTGCTGGAAAGTCAGTCTCTCTGATCTCTACAACATTTTCTGGAGCATCTATTACTTCCAGTTCTTTAGTCTGCTCCATTAAAGGTGCAACTAAGACATTTCTTTTAATCTGTTCCTGTGTTGTTGTTGTCTCTTTAAAAGGAGTAACTTTGAAAGTTGTATCTTTTACTGTGCTGACCTTTAGCTGGTCTTGTTCAACTATAATCTCTTGAGGCTGCTGCTGTCGTTCTTGTGGAGATACTGACTTAGTTGTATCAATTTTCTCATCAAACTCAGCACGCTTTGGGATGATTGTTTTAGTTTTTGCATGTTTCTCAGGTGCACCATCTTTAATGGAAGTCACTGTTTGAGGTTTCTCCTTAACTGGGACATACTTTGAAGGGATTTGTTTATCTGCAGCCTCTTTAGTTTTGGCCAACTTGTGTCTTCTCGCCTTCAGGGATAAGGATTCCTTTGGAGGAATACCGTCTGCCACATGAATGTCATCATCAGCTGCTGGAAAGTCAGTCTCTGTGATCTCTACAACATTTTCTGGAGCATCTATTACTTCCAGTTCTTTAGTCTGCTCCATTAAAGGTGCAACTAAGACATTTCTTTTAATCTGTTCCTGTGTTGTTGTTGTCTCTTTAAAAGGAGTAACTTTGAAAGTTGTATCTTTTACTGTGCTGACCTTTAGCTGGTCTTGTTCAACTATAATCTCTTGAGGCTGCTGCTGTCGTTCTTGTGGAGATACTGACTCAGTTGTATCAATTTTCTCATCAAACTCAGCACGCTTTGGGACGATTGTTTTAGTTTTTGCATGTTTCTCAGGTGCACCATCTTTAATGGAAGTCACTGTTTGAGGTTTCTCCTTAACTGGGACAGACTTTGAAGGGATTTGTTTATCTGCAGCCTCTTTAGTTTTGGCCAACTTGTGTCTTCTCTCCTTCAGGGATATAGATTCCTCTGGCACATCAATTTCCTTATTAGCTGGTGCAAAGTCAGTTTCTTTGACTTCAGTCTGATTTTCTGGAGCATCTATTACTTCCAGTTCTTTAGTCTGCTCCATTAAAAGTGCAACTAAGACATTTCTTTTAATCTGTTCCTGTGTTGTAGACTCTTCAGTTTTGGCTAACTTTGGTTCTTGTGTCCTTTCCTGTTTCTTTCCTTCAGTGGCATCTTGTTCTGTCAATGATTTCATGAACATTTTCTCAACAACAGGGGTAGTTGATGCTTTACTTTTAGTTTTTCCATGTCTTGTTTTTATCTTTTCAGTTGCAGGAGGAACAGTGTGTTGTTTATCTACAGTAGTCTCTGGCCGGTCTTTTGGTTGGAATTGGTCTTCTACTTTAACAGCTTTTTCTACTTTAGTGGTGTCTTGTTTTGGGGAACAAGGCTCTACTATTGTTTGTTCCACACCTGGCTCAGTCTGTCCCTGTCTTGGTTTTATCTGTTTAGTTGGAGGAGGAACAATGTGTTCAGTAGTAACCCTCTCTGGCTGGTCTTTTGGTTGTAATTGGTCTTTAACCGTATCTTGTTGAAGGGCATAATGCTCTAGCTTTGTTTGATGTGGCTCAGATTTAACAGATTCTTGTCCTGGTTTTTTCTTTTCTTTTGCACTAACGTGGAGATCTGATGCCGAGAATTGGTCCTCATCTTCCACCGCTGTCTGCCGTCTCACTTTCTGAGCGACTTCTCTCTTTAGAGTCCTGCTCTTTGATAAGGTTTCAGGTTTTTGAAGGTTGTCCTCTGGCATTGATACTGGACGTTTGACTTCTATCGCAGGATGATAAACTGGCATCTCTCGGTCGGGTTTCATCTCCGTTGTTCCTTCCATTGGACAGACTTTGACCAGTTTGTCTTTAAGTGTAACTACTTTAGACAAAATTGATTCAGGCTGAAGCTCTCTGGTTGACTTTTCTACCGTTAAAATTAAGTTATTTTCTTCCTTTCTTTCCTGTTCTTCCTGTTTCATGTCTTGATCTTTTTCTGTGACTGCCTTCGCCTTCAAATCAAACGCTACATCTCCTGCTGGTTGATCTTTTTGTCTGGATGCTCGTATTTTCTTTTTATATACCTCCTCAGGTTTCTGTAATTTGTCAGTCAGTCCTACATCTTTACCATCGGTTTTAGTGACGGTGACGATTTCAGGTGCCTCTTCCTTCAGTAAGTCTTTATCTGTGACAGCTTTAGTCAGTTCCTGGACATCTGGTTTCTTGTCTAACGTTTTCTTTTTCAAAAGTTCAACTTTGCCCTTTTGCATTTCTTTCTTTTGGGTACCTTTTGACACTGCAGACGGACTTTCTTCAATCTTTTGTTCAGCCTTAAGTGAAATATTTAAAGTTTTATCTTTTGTTTCAGCCAATTCACTTTCTTGTTCTAGTCTGATTGGTTTCTCGAACAATGATTTCCGTGTGACAGACTCTGGCGTTGCATACAGCTTTTCCTCTGCTTCCTCAGATTCAACTACGCTAGGTTTGGGCGATTCCTTTCCTATTGGTTTAAAAAGCTCTGAAGAATCAGTTTCTTGTGTCTTTGTGGTTATTTGAATCATTTCAGCCTCTAAAAGCTTTTCTTTTTGGTCTGTTTGCCTTAATGTTTTCTGGAGATTGACTTTTTCTAAAGACGATTTGTCTGTAAAACTGGCAACTTTGGGTTTTCCAACTGTTAATTTATCTTTGAGTCCCTGTGTGATAAAACCTCTCTTTCCAACATCTGCTTCAAAAGACACCATTTGTGTTTCTACCGCCTGTTCAAGATCAGAAACAGCTTCGCATGAACTTTCTGGACTCTCAGATTGACTTTCTCTGCTTTGAGGAGCTTCTTTAGGTACTTTACTAACTCGTTTTTTGTTTTTTATTCCTACGCTCGCTGTTGGAGAATCCGATTTTTGGACAGAAACCTCTTTTTGTTTGGTAGGTTCATCCTGAACTGCCACAACCTTTTTCTTCTTTGATTCACTTCCTGTCAAGATGAGCTTTTCTTTAGTTTTTGGCATGACTCTTGTTTTAAAGCCCGTTGTCTTAAAACCATCAGTAACAGATATATCACCACTTATTTCAGACACTTCATCAAGTTCTTCCATTGCACTTAAAATCTCTTCTTGCCACAAAGATTTAACACTTTCTTCTTCATCCTTGTGATACAGTTTTGCTTCAAACATTTCTCTTTCCACGACGAACGTCTCTGCAGAGGAAGTTTCCTCCGGTACAAAATCCGTCTGAACTTCTGCTCTTTTCTCAGCCTTTAAAAGGCCGACGGTTGACCCTTGAGGGTGGAAGATTTTAAGAGAAAGCACCATGCAGCGGTGCCAAGAGATTAGGAAAAAAACACAGACACAGACATTTGGAGTTAAACAAGACAAACACAGAGATAATAAGAAGTAGAAGTAGGAGCTGACGGAAAATGTGCTGTTGTACCTATCTCTGCTCGCTTTCCTTTTGTGTCAACTTGCGTTTCAGGAGACGAAACGGCAGGAATCGTTGTGGGAATCGTCTCCGCCTCGACTTCTGCTTCTTTAAAGAACAATCAGGTTTTGCTCAACGTAAGATATTAGCATTTTAGAGAAGAAAGAAGACATAAAACCACAAAGGGATAAAAAAAAGGACCCTTTTAAAACGATGCAAAAACAAAGTGATTGAAGAGTAATTTCACCGCTGGTCATGAAATGAGCATGAGACATTTTAACACGGTCCTAGGCAGTTCGTGAAATGGTCACTTTTTTTTATCTATTGATTCGTGTACACGGACACGTTCATCTCGTTTTTTTCGTGGTGCTCAGCACAGAATGGGAAGCATCTATACGGAGGTTGGGTTTAGGAAGAGCCAGCCTGACCCATAAGCGAACTAAGCGTCTGCTCAGGCTACCAGAGGGCCCCCAAGAGCGCTTGAAATGTCTCACAATAGAGCTCATAAAAGAGCCATTCTATTGCTGCTGCTAATAGGTCTCACGTTAGTCATTAAATGCTTATTTGTACATTATGAGTGCTTAGACTAATATTTACAATACACAAGTTGGTTTAGTGCCAAGTGCAGTGGCAATATGTTACAATGTGGAGAGTCCCTAAACCAAATCCTGCTTAGGGCCCCCAAAAGTTTGGGCCGGCCCTGGGTTTAGGAAAAGAAGAACGGGGAAATGAATCGTCATATGCGGGACATGAGTCCTGGTCTCTTGGGTGAAAGTCCTGTGTTGTTTGACCCATCCACCACCTCCCGACCAACCTCCCTGCGCAGATTTTCGTGTTTTCATACTAGTCGTGTTGTTATCACGAAAGATGCTTCCCATTGAAATATATTGGATTAAAATTCATGCTCACCACCACAAAAAAAAACACAAATCAATAGATTGAATAACGTGACCATTTCACGAACTGTCGTGAGACTGGGCTGGACATTTACGAATGAGAGACTGAGGCTGAAATGAAGACACTTGCTGATTGGCCAAGATTTTTGATAAAAAAGGGCAAAAGCAGCATCCAAACAAGGCGTCAAATGAAAGAGTTAACGATGGAAATGGATGATGATGTTAGACTTTCTCTCTGTACCTCTGGAAGCGGTTTGTGATGGCGGGATCCTTCTCTCGCCTGGTTTTGACGGTTTCGTCGGAACCGTATCCTCGATTAAAAGACTTGTTTCTTCTTTTGTCTTTTCAGTTTCGACTCTCTGAGGACGGACGTCTTGGGATTCCTCTTTTTTCTTTTTCTGTTCTGCGATAACCTCAAACTCAGTCTCCTGTTCGACTACTTTTGGCTTCTTAAGCTCGATATCTGTTACCGACTCTTGCGGCTTTACCGTTGGCGTCACCTCTTTAGGCTTTGGTTTTTCAGAAACTTTCTCCTTTTTTCTATCAATTTTCTCATCAGATTTTAGTTTCTTTTCAGCTAGCTCAGGTTTCTTTTTCGGTGCACTAGTTTCATGTTTTTGGGATTCTGAAATGACTGCAGGTTTAATATGAGTTTCCTCCTTTCTACTTGTTTCCTCTTCTATCATTCTTCCTTGAGTGGAACCAACTTTTGCTGGTTTGTCTTTAACCGTGACTTCTCTCTGCTGCATAGTCATTTCTGTAATCTCCTCAATTCTACGGTATTTTTCTTCTGGAATATCTGAAATTATCTCAACATCACGATCGACTGAGTCCGTCAAAACCTTCCCTTTAATTTCCAGCGTTTGAGTTTGTTTTCTTGCTTCCGTGCTGAAAACAACTGCTTTAGTTTGATCTGCTTCTGACCCAGATGGGATCCTTTCTTTGACTAACCTGATTTCTTTGACCATAGTCGTTTCCTCAGCTTTCCTGTCTTCCTGTTGTCTCACGTGTCTCTCTTTGCTTTCTGTTTTAATGCTCATCTCTTTCCCCTTTTTGACACTAGTTTCTTGTTTGGAAACGTCTCTCTTGTCTGACGGCTGTCTCACTGATACGCTGTCTTTCCTCTCATCTGTAATTTCTGTTGGCGACTCAATCGTCTGGATAAAAACTCCCTCTTCGATCTTTTCTCTCGTGGGTTTACGCTGCATCGTTGTGACATCCCTATCTCTGTCAGATTCAGATTCCTGGACAACGGTTTCTTTAGTCAACCTGGTTTCTTTCCTCTTTGAAGAGTCAGTAACAGATATCTCGCCTCTCAGTTCGGACTTTTTATCTCTCGCTTTGTCTGTCGTACTCAAGATGTCTACTTCTGATAACGACACTTTCGTCTGGCCCAGACGCAGAGACGCTTCGTCCTCGTACGAGACTTTGGCGTGTTCTTCCGCCACTTCTTCGTGTTCCCACACCTCCTCCGTGGACGACGCTTTCTCCGTCACGTAGTACACTTCCTGTATCTTCTGAGCTCCTTTTCTTCGCTCTTCGATCTTGACGAGACTCGTCGTCGCTGGAAGTTTTTTAAGAGGTTGTTGAAGAAGAGGCGTCATGCGGCGGCGCCAAGAGGTGAGGACACAAACACAAAGACAAAGCATTAGGAAGAGTTAGAAGAGAGACAACACAGAGATTAATTCAATGGCTAATGCTCGAGTTAAAGATTAAGATGCTGTTAAAGTACTCCATCGGGTTTTGTTTCAGATGGTTTGTACCTTTTTCTGGAGGAGAAAGTTTTTCTCTGGTTCAACCTCTGAGGGCAGAATCTTCTCCATCTTCTTAGTTTGGGTTACTTTTTTTTTTAAAAGAATGGACGAATCCGTTTTGAATCCAAGACGGTGTGTGAGATCGTAAAGAGATCATTTTAAAAGAAGAGGGGTTTAGACATTTAACAAACAAACAGAAAAACACGAAAGAACATAAAACACATCAAGAAATAAGAGACCAAAGAGCGATATAAGATTTTACAAAACCTTTTAAAGAATCGGCAACAGTTCAGTTTGTGACTAGTATGAAAGGATAGATAGATAGATAGATAGTTTTGAAGAATAGTAAATGCATGGAATTTCTTTGGAGACAGATTTTTGACTAAATTAACTGTTTGCTGGTTAAGATTCTCGATTCAATTCCTGGCTTTGGTCGTCTTTAAATTTGCCTTCAATTGTCATTTTGCACAATAACCGAATCCAACATTTGATTTTCGTTGAGTGTACAGTAAGATGTGCCTATAGAAAGTGTCACTGTGACTGGACCGTTGCCGATAGTTCACATGCAAGAAGGAAACACAAAGAGAGATAGAAAGAGTGGAAGTCTGCCTCGGATGTACCTTCAGGAAGAGTTTCTTCTGCCTCTCGTTTAGCTTTCACTTCAGGCAACTTCTCGGGTCTTTTATCTACAGAGATCTTCTCTGTTTGTTTCTTAGAAACCAGTTCAGGTTTAACTTCCTCAGGAGTCTCGTCTGCAGACACCTTGGGAGGAACTTTTACAGGCTTCCTCTCGGGAGGAGCTTTCTCTGCTAACTTTTTCTCCAATGGTCTTTCTGGAACTTTCTCAGGTAATTTTTCGGGCACCCTCTTTGGAGTTTCCTCCATTTTTCTCTCAGGTGCCGGTACTTTCTCCGCGACCCGTTCGGGGGTCTTTTCCTTCACCTCGGCTTTCCCTGGAGGCTCTCTTGGAGGAACTGCTTGGGGTATTTTATCAGGCTGCCATTCGGCTTCAGTCTCCGACACAACTACCTCTTCAAACACCTTCTGAGGTATTTTTTCAGGCACCGCTTCAGGTACGAGTTTCGGTTTGGGCTTCAAAGCTTTAAGAGGGTCGGACACAAAAAACATGCACAAGACATGACTATAAAGATTTGAAAAAAATGTGCTGGCGCACAAATAAAGATGCATTTAAACACAACGGGGAGTTACTTTAGTCAGTTACCCTTCTTAAGAGTTTCTTTCATAGGAAAGAGTTTATTAATAGTTAATAAGTTATTGGTCCTTGCCCATTTAAGATATTTCTTTCGTTTCTTTCTGAAAAGCACTCTGTAACCTTATTAAGAAAAGTGCTCTAGAAATAAAGTTTATTCATCAGCATATCAAATTATATCTTTAAGCAGAATGTTCTGAAGTGCTGCTAGTTTGTTGTAAGGACAATCGGAATCATCCTCTGGGAATCAGAAAATCCGTTGCCGTATCATTTAAACGTATCACGGTAATGTGAGTAACATAAAACCCCCGCTTGTTTAAAACAGACTCAGGACAAGACACCAAACAAAAGTCTGGGTTCTTTACAGAAGAAAGATCCACAGTAACACTAAAGTACCTCTCTCTTTCTTAGTCGGCTCTTCTTTGGGAGGAACGATGGCAGCTTCTGGTTTCTTGGCTGCTTTTGGAAGCTCTGGTGTTTTTTCCTCCACAGGAACTTTAAAGAGTATATTATTCACAGACGTTAGAGGCTTTTCAATGAATTTAAGCTGAGCAGTGTTGTTAAGAGACACTCTATCGAGTGCAAGACGAGAAAAACTCAACTGAATGCGACAAACATGGCGTGCAGCCCCATCGTAAAATCCCAGTAACTAAAGTTAGATAAAAAACCAAATCCACAGAAGTTGAAGAGAGTTTAAGATGCATGTAAGAGTTTTGGTTTTAGTTTGACGGGTTACGGTGGAGATGAAGCTCCCACAAACTAAACTAAACACAAAAAAATGTCAATAAACACTCATGAAACATCACTCCGGATGAGTTAAAGTTGGATAGTTTGAGTTAAGAAGATTAAGAAAAACTCAGAGACCACATCTCAGTCAGAGATGTTGTGTACCTTTCTTCGGAGGTTCCTTTGGTGCCGGCGTCGGCTCTGGTTTGGTCTTCGGAGGTTCTTTTGGTGCCGGCGTCGGCTCTGGTTTGGTCTTCGGAGGTTCGGGTTTCGGTACTTTCACTTCAGCTTCAGCTTCTTTCACTGCCGGTTCTGGTTTGGGGACCACTTTCGGTTCTGTCTTCGTTACGAGAGGCTCAGGTTTACCGACTTCTGCTTTTGGTTTTTCTGGTTCTGGTTTGGCTTTTCGAGCTTCTGGTTCGGGCTTCTTTACTGCAGGTTCAGGCTTGATCTTTGCCGGCTCTGGTTTTGCGGCCTTTTCGGGGACTTAAAGCAACATTTAGTTTAGATAAAGAGCAAAAAAAGACATCCGGGAGAAACAGAAAGTCAAAGATTCGCTTCCACACTCGAAGCTAAACCAACACAGTTCAGACATCTTCAGACACGAGACACACACACACACAGTTAGACTCAACCGTCCTTAAAGTCTTTAAAGTCAACAACACACATCCAAACAAAGCAGAAATACCTTTGGATGGCGGTGTTTCCGGCTTCTTTAGCGCTGCTGGCTTAACTTCAGGTTCAGGCTCGACCTTCGCCACCGGTTTGGCTTCAGGTTCTGCTTTGGGAGCCGGTGTTGGCTTAGGCTTTGATTCAGGTTCTGCTTTGGGTTTGGGTTTGGCTTCAGGCTCAGGCTTAGCTGCAGGCGCCACTTTTTTGGGCTCAGCTGGCACCCGAGGCTTGGGCTCATCTTCAGGTAGGTAACACAGACATTAGCATGTTAGCATGAAGTCGTGGAAGCATCTAAGAGTTATCAAGAGGTGCTCGAGGGAGAGAGAGAGAGACGGGGGTTTTCCGCCATTATAAGGTTTAGGTGCAGCACATAATCCAAATGAATGAAACTAAAAGACTTCTCTCAGATCTAATGATTGTAGTCGGACTTCTTTAACTTTAAGTTTTGTCTTTAAGCTTTTGGAGTGTTATTTATTTATAATCTGCTCTAGCTTTTCCAACGTTTTAGACACAGATATGGTGATAATGTGTAAAAGAGACAGCAAACGACAACAAAGAGACGACAAATGACTACAGAGACCCAAAACAACCCCAAAGAAAACAAAAATGACCAAAACGAGACACAACACGACTACAAAGAGACACAAAATGTATTGAAAAACATAACATTTGCTTGAGGAAGGACACTAAACCCCCCACCAAATAGATGCACCTAAGTCTTCCACAAAGCCAGGGGAAACACTGAGAGAGTGAGATGACACTCGACAGATACACAATAAAGAGTGAAGCTAAGAGCGTTATGACATTAAAACTGCATACAACACAAATACAGGGAACAAAGTAAGATTGAAGTCAGAAAATCAAGAAGAGACAGACATTAAGAGGTGAGAAGCTACGTGGCGGTAAACACAAGTAAGATGCTACTAAAGACGCTGGATAAGACGTCAAACAACAGGAAGTAAAGTACCTTTCTTTGGCACTCCAGGCTTCTCTGCAGGCGGCGAGGGAGCAGCAGCGGGCTTCTTTACCTCCTCTGGTTCTTTTAAGATACATTCAAACACACGATTAACCAGAAAATCAGAAAGAAAACCAGACAACGAAAGGAACAAGAACTGAATCTGAACCACATCGTAACAGAATAGTCAAAGAAAAGGACAATGTCGTCTGCAAAGAGGTTTAGTAAAGAGATGTTAGAAATCACATATCTCTACCTTTGGATGTGGGAACTTTCTTCTCTGGGACTGAAACTGCAGGAATCTTTTCCTCCACCGGCTTTCTGGCTTCTGGTACTTCAACAATGTCAGTAAAATTAAGTGAAATTTCACAACATAACAACATTAAGTGAAAGATCACACAGACACACTAATGTTAAACTATTTGAAAAGTGTATAGACGAATGCATTATTAGACAGGTACATGCCAACATCACAGGTATGTTGGTACCTTTTGGTGGCAACGGCTCCTTCACGGCTGCGGTTGGCTTTTCTTCGGGTTTTTTCTCAGCTTTGGGAACTTAAAAAACACCGATTTGTGTTAGCGACACAAGAAATACGCTGTGCATTCGCAGGTGAAGCAAAGAAGCACAGCGGAAGATAATAATAAGACAGAAAAAGCAACTACAGAGAAGGATAATAAGAAAAAAAAAGCAACAGCAACAAACTACAGTTGAGAGGGGTGGTGATGGCGCAGTGGATATGACACATGCCTTTGGTGTGGGAGACCTGGGTTTGATTCCCACTGCGATACACCAACCAATGTGTCCCTGAGCAAGACACTTAACCCCTAGTTGCTCCAGAAGTGTGTGACATATATAGCAATTGTAAGTCGCTTTGGATAAAAGCGTCAGCTAAATGACATGTAATGTAATGAGTGTTTCTGTAGCAAGAAATAAAAATAAGAGAGGAAAGGAAAAGAATGAACACGAAGCAGAACAAGACAAAACAGTCAAAGATTTTAGTAGTGGAGGACGGACGAATAAGTTAGCATTTTCTGCTGAGCTGCGGCTGGAAGAGTTTCAGGTTTTTTGGTACCTTTTGTTGGGAGTTCCTCTCTCAGTTCAACTTTCTTGGTCTCTACTTTCTCCTCAACGGCAACTCTGGCAGCTAGCGGGAAAACAAGAAAACAGAAAAACATCCAGAATCATCATCACTGTCAGAAAACATTACAGTCTGAAGTTACGGCAGTAAAACCAACTTTTTACGAAAAACCTTAAATATTGTGATTGATGTAACTCTGCGTTCCTTTTAAATTTAGAGCGGGAAAGTCCACTGAGACAATTCTAGACAATTAACTATGTGAAACTCTTACAGACAATAACTTTAAATAGTGTGAGAAGAATCAGAAGCAAACTTACGTTACGTACCGTTATGGTAACCATTAACCAATTAGAAGTGAAATTCAACGCAAAGCAAAAAATATACTTATTATCTACACCCATGCATTCGTAGTGAGAAATTAAGCGCTTTAGGAGGTAAGCAGAAGCCGTAAAAAATAACCAAATTAACCTCAGACTGAAGTTAAGGAACCAAGAGAAGTTATTGGAAAAATGGTAAGAGAGGAAGTCAAAAAGTGAAAGAGGTTAAGGACAAACGTTAAGAGAGAGCCATGGTTATGAGCGGCTCAGACACACACAAACACACACACACACACGGGTATTAACAGACATATCGCCGGCGTCCGGCCTGCGTGTTACTGGGATCCGATACCTTTGGCTGTGGACACCTGTTGTGTTACCGTCTCTTCTGTCCAGCTCTCAAACTTCTCTGAAGGTGCGACAGAAGACGGCAAACATGAGACACTTTGTGCTCGGAAACTACGGATGCCGTTTCACAGTTTAACAAAGTCACAGATCTAAATGTCAGCCTGGACCGCCAGAAACTATTTCAATGAGTTTAAATGTCCTGATGAACGCTCAGCTGAGTTTAAACATCCAGATCAACCAGACGAGCGACTTTGACTGTGAAATGGCGCCACACGAAGTGAGTAAGTGTGTGATGGAGGGATGGAAGATGGGATTAGAGTTAAAAGAGTGAAAAAAGAACATATCCTCAAAGGTTGGACACAAACTAACATGTAAAAACCAACAAAGAGTTTGATATTAAGCCTGCGTGGGCAGAGATCAGTCAGACGACACAATGACAGAGTTATGATGAACGGAAGAGGCAGATTTGGGTAAATTCACATTCTGAGACACTTTCTATTGAGCTTGAATTGAGAGAAATAAATGACTTAATTATTATAATTAAAGATAGACTGCTTATTTGTTTACTGATGACTTTTAGATGAATTGAGTTATTATTTGGTCCATGTTTTCAGAGAGAATAAGGCTGTTTTCACACCTGTAGTTTGTTTGATGACTTTAATGACAGATTTTAATCTGTCATTACAAATCACGCAAGAACGTTCCCTCCTCTTATTGGTCGGATGTGTCTGGGGGGGGGCGGGAGCAAGAAAGGAAATACAGGAAGGAACTCCTGTATTCTGGACGTCTCCGTGGTCAAACCAGCTCATTTCATTTAAATAATCAGACATTGTTTGGGGAGCGACGTTACTGCGTCTGCTATGCTCACCGAGACTTCGCTCCGCTCTGCCGGCGTCTGTCTCCAACTTTAGCAGCAGCTACAGGAGACATCAGCTCAGACTGCTGAACACACCTGACTACAGGAGACATCAGCTCAGACTGCTGAACACACCTGGCTACAGGAGACATCAGCTCAGACTGCTGAACACACCTGACTACAGGAGACATCAGCTCAGACTTGTGGAGTACGTATAGTTGGTGCGGTTAGAGGTCGGATCACGTTCTCACCACAAACGAACTGCTTCAGAGTTGGATTGAAAGCATTACGAGACCTTCTCATCAAGCAGGTCTCGGTACGCAAACAAACTCTAGTTCGATTCAACCGAACTAAACGAGGCAGGTGTGAAAGCGCCCTTAGTTCTTACAGCCATGCCTTATAGTTTCCTAAGATTAAGATTTAAAAGCACATTTCTTTCAGACAACAAATCATGATCAAACTTTTCTTAATCCTTATTATTTATGCTTATTTATTGTACTTTTGTGATGTGCAAAATAAAGACTAAATATTCCGGGGAAGATACAGTATGTACTTAAAAACGTTTTGAATGTTTTAAGGATTGATCGCTCTGAATGAATGACTTCATATAGTTTTTTTCCCAGATCTGCTCTGATGGTTTGATGGATGATGAAGATGATGATGAAGTTTGAGTGAAAAAGAAGAAATACAACATGTTGTACCTCTCTGCTCCACCTTCACCTCTTCTTCATAGTGATACGAATATTCAGCCGATTCTTGAGAAAGCAAAAACGTTGTTTTGTTTCCGTTATTAAAAACAAAGACAATAGTTTTCATACATTGTGAGAAATATGGATTAGTTTGACTGTCAGTGAGGGATTACAACAGTAAAAAAAAAAAAGTAAATGAATTGTGTTTTCACACAGCAGTGTTAAATCAAATCTGTTATTGAAGTATATGACAAAGATAATCACTTTCGTGTTAATTTATTTTTGGTAAAATCCCATCAGGATGTTAAGTATAAAAACACAGTAAATACCTCTACATTCTTCTTCATACTGAAAGAATTCAGCGGATTCTTTAAAAGACAAGAAAAGATCATCATTCATTTTGATGGTAGATCTCAGAGGAAAATGTGGTTTTAATTTGCTACGAAACATCGTCTTTAAATTCAAGGATTTCAGCCAGAGATCCATTAAGATTCACAGAGTCAGTTTAACTTTATGGAAACACGAGCTCAGGGGGTTTCAGTCCAAACTTCTTTTACAGAAGTTGTTTTTACATCTGTGTGATAAAAAGACCGTTTTGTTCAACAGGGACCCTATTTCCCCATGTTTTGGGTCTAACTTGGGGTGGTGATGGCGCAGTGGATATGACACATGCCTTTGGTGTGGGAAATGTTGGTTTGATTCCCACTGCAATACATCAACCAATGTGTCTCTGAGCAAGACACTTAACCCCTAGTTGCTCCAGAGGTGTGCGACCTCTGACATATATAGCAATTGAAAATTGTAAACTAAGGCTACGTTCACACCGTTCTTAATGCCTGATTCTGATTTTTTGCTCAGATCCGATTTTTTGTTTGGCTGTTCACATGACCTTTTAAAATGTGTCTATTGCCGACATCACCTTTTTACGTGAGCCGATCCCCGCCCTGGCGATGCGACGCGCAGTTGGGGAACACTGAGGACAGTCCGCCCCGGTTAACAGCCGCACTAAAAGCAGGGGCGGCCCTCCTCACAAGGAGCCCGAGCAAGGGTTTTGAGGTAAAAGCCACATCAAATCCGCCTTGGCTGTTCACACTGCGGTCGCATTGAAAAAAATCTGATCTGGGTCGGATTCAGGACCACATGTGGAAGTGGCCTGAATCGGATCTGAAAAAATCAGATCTGGGCTAGATTTGAGTGTTCACACTACTTATGAAGAAGCCTGACCTGGTCACTTGACCCCAAAAATCGGATTTGGGCCACTTTGGCCTGCAGTCTGAACGTAGCCTAACTGACTGATGGAAACAGCAATCTTTGAAACTGGACCAGTATTATATGTGAACGCTTTGAACCGGCAGCCACGGACCAAGCTGTAATGTAACCCTACAGGACTAATGTTCAGCAGCAGTTAGAGTCCACTAAAAGTTCTGTTGTTAATAAGTGTCTGACAACATTATGGAAAGGATCCCTTCAGAGATAGACCTTTAAAAACTCTTTAAGACCTTTCTGTTTAACAAAAAACAGCTCTGAAGTCGCTAGCGCTAAACCCACCAGACTCCATTTAAAAAAAAAAAACTTTTAGTGTGTTTATAGCCAATATATTTTCACATGTAAATCAGTAAACTATGTGTTTATTTCAACCAAAACTAGAGTTGTGATGGTTGGAAAAGTGGAAAGACGACCCAAAACGTCTTTTCATAGTTTTATTTTGTTTCTGTCGACTCTGAATGAAGGGTATTTTACAATGCTTAAATCACTGTTTATTTGCATGGAGTCTGGTGCGTTTAGTAAATGCAATTTTGTGGATATTTTTATGTTTATCTTTAACAGAAAGGTTGACCTCCTTAGAGATCCTTTCCATAATGTTGTCAGACATTTAGAATAATAATCTGAGTCTGTGAGAGGCAAAAACAGCACTTTAGTGAAGGTAAATACAAGCTGGACAATCACCGTATTAACATTGCAGTTTGTTTCTCCGCTGCCAACTGCAGCGATCTCACTTAATACTGGACCAAGATTGTTGTTCCCATCAGTCACTTAGACACAGAACCATAGGAACATGGGGTCCAGGTTGAAAAAAACAGTAGTTACCCTTTAAAGTGAAGTGAAACCTGCTTCTGATTCCAGTCTTACCTTGAATGGCGACCGATGAAGGCACTTCAGGCCTCTGAACTGAGGAGTCTGGCACATCTACAGAATATGGAATATGGTTCATACCAAAACTTTATTTCAGAGAAACAGGACTGCGTGTACAGTAGTGTTTGGAAGATGCTCTTGTTTCCCAGCGTTTGCCAGAGTTGTTGAAAGGCTTAAAATAAAGACAGTTTGTTTCTGCAATATTACATGTATAAATGTGTCCTGTAATCTGTACAGATCCCTAAATCTTGATGCAGGAAAGATGCACGGAAAAGATACAGAAAAAGCAGTTGTGTTCACGTGAACAGGGCCTGTTAAGCTCAGTTCAGAACAAAGATTCTGGACGAGACGAGTGTAAACTTTTGTCTCCCTGCAAGTCTCCGGTGTGAAAGCTGCCAGTTTCCACCAATGAGACGAGACGCTGTATCATCTCCATAGAAATTACTATATGTACTTCTCTTCTTCAGACTTTCCGGGCCCTACTTTAACGATCTGAGCGCACGGTGTGAAGCGCCTGGTGCAGGTGTGTTTAGGGCGTGTCCAAATCCACTTTTGCTAGTTTGACTGTGGAAAAAAGTGTCTCTGTGTGCCGGGCGCCTGGTTCTAAAGAGTTGTACTTAGTGTCTTCATTAATCAGAGGTGTGTTTGCACATGCAATCAACCAATCAGAGATCATCTCCCATTCCCTTTAAAAGCCAGGCGCGTTTGGACCTTGGAGCATTGCTGTTATGATGGAGGATTGTAGAGCGCCCTCTGGTGGACAAACTATGCAACACCAACACTCAGAACATGGTTGAAGGGTGTTTCGCCCGTTTTTATTTTTTAAATATTAATTTATTGGCCATTTTAAAAGCCGAGTCCGATAGTTTGGAAAATGCCTAATATCGGCCGATATATCGTAATATCGGCTCTAATAAAGATCTATAAAGTGTTACAAAAAAAGGAGTTGAAAAAAAGTTGAATATTTTTTTTTAAAAAGTTGAATATTTTTGAAAAAGATAAGTTGAATATTTTTTTGAAAAAAGTTGAATATTTTTTTGAAAAAAGTTGAATATTTGTTGAAAAAAAAAGTTGAATATTTGTTGAAAAAATAAGTTGAATATTTGTTGAAAAAAAGTTGAATATTTTTGAAAAAAAAAGTTGAATATTTTTGAAAGAAAAAGTTGAATATTTTTGAAAAAAAGTTGAATATTTTTGAAAGAAAAAGTTGAATGTAAAAGCCTGGATTACAGAGATGAATAAACATATAAATAAAGACTCTGGTGGAGACGGGGAAACAAGAGGATGTCTAGAAAACAAAATACTTACCGAAGGGCACCATTGCTAGTTCAATTTCTGTGAAAGAGGGGTGGGAGAGGGGGGAGAGTGAACAAGGTGTCAGACAACATAGAGACACACAACCAGACCAAAGCTGCACAGAAACACAGAAAAAGGATGGGTCGTCTGACTAGGAACTGTACCTTTGCCAGACAAATAAAGCTCAGCCGTGCTCTTAGCCTCTCCTCGGGGCTCCAACCTCACAATCACTGAGTACACGCCTACACGGGATTATTAATGAAGACGTTTAGTGCTCAGGTCATGAAAACAGAAATCTACAGGGCTTTGTGACGGGCCGCTAGGGGGCTCGTCTGGCCAGCGCTCTACACACCTTCGTCTTCCACGGCCACGTTTCGGATGACCATGAAATGTCTTCGGCCCTCGCTCGTGAAGTTGTACTTGGGGCTCTCTCGCAGCTCCCAGGTGTCTTTGTACCACGAAACGACCGCGTTGTCGAAGGACACCTCGCACTCAAAGGTGGCCGACTGGCGCTCGTTGACTTCGATGTTGTGGATGCGTTTGGTGAAATGAATTTGTTCAGCTAGAACAGATAAAGACGTGAATGGGTAAACGGGTTTGGTCATCACAGCTGGGAATGTATGACAACACTTGAAATGGTAGTCTTCTCATCGACACAACATCCACACGGTTAGAAATGGGTTCATGGGACGGTTATGATGACGGGTTGTTGGGAGGGTGGGTGGGGAGGGGGAGGGGATTTGAGTCGAGAACCGTAGACTGTTAATATTATTGGACAAAGCCGGTGCTGCAAATGCGGAAGTGCCTTAAACCTGCTTTCTATCTGAATTCCTGCAGGGGGAGACTCCTTAAACCTGCAATATATCTGAATTCCTGCAGGGGGAGACTCCTTAAACCTGCATTATATCTGAATTCCTGTAGGGGGAGACTCCTTAAACCTGCATTATATCTGAATTCCTGCAGGGGGAGACTCCTTAAACCTGCATTATATCTGAATTCCTGTAGGGGGAGACTCCTTAAACCTGCATTATATCTGAATTCCTGTAGGGGGAGACTCCTTAAACCTGCATTATATCTGAATTCCTGTAGGGGGAGACTCTTAAACCTGTATTATATCTGAATTCCTGTAGGGGGAGACTCCTTAAACCTGCATTATATCTGAATTCCTGTAGGGGGAGACTCCTTAAACCTGCATTATATCTGACTTCCTGCAGGGGGAGACTCCTTAAACCTGCTTTCTGTCTGAATTCCTGCAGGGGGAGACTCCTTAAACCTGCATTATATCTGAATTCCTGCAGGGGGCGACACGTGCGGTTGTAAAGGAGGTCTATTTCTGTAGAAGTCTATGAGAAAGTGACCCACTTCTCACTTGATGTATTACCTCAGTAAACATTTCCATAATGAGTTCATGGTCTCAATCGCTAGTTTTAAGTCTTCTACAACACAGAATGATGTTCATTTAGTGAATTATGGTCTCGTTGATTTTAAAATCGGCGATAAAACAGGGAGTGTTTAAGGGCATGGCTATGATGTGATTGACAGTCTGCGGCCTGTCTTATATGTAATATAACTATGGGACAAAGATATATTTAAAACCTAGCGAAGCTACATCTTACCTCGAATTATGTAGGCTAGCTTTCAGCAGCAGATTGCCGGTGAAAGTGTGTAACGTAACGTAGCGTGTAAGCAGCGTAGCCAACTCTCAGCTAACGTCACAGTCAGATAGCGCCCAACAGTCTACGGCTCCTCCCTCCATCCTCCCTCTCATCTAAAATCCTCACATCCCCAAACAGGATGGATGCGCCCCTAACGGCAAACTCGACGACTCACAGCAGATCTCCACCTACCAATGGGTGGCGTCACACATGCTCTGTCCATTAATATTAACCGTCGAGACGGACGTAGAAAAAGACAATGATTGAGATGATGGCAGAACGGTTTGTATGAGATAATCCAGGAGAGGAGAGGCGTGAAGAGGGTTAAGAGAGAGGGAGACTCATCCCATAAGAAAGGGACAAGGATTAAAAAAAATCTGAATTAGCTGCACAGCTCCCTCTTATAGCTAAACTGCAAAGCAGTTGCCTTTTTAGTAAACGTAATTAAAAATGTAAATTTGGGCTTTTGCAGAACAGAAAAAGACAAGAAATGATGATCACAGGAAGTGTTTATGGGACGGTTATGATGACGGGAGGATGTATTTGAGTCGAGACGGACAGAAAAACACAACAAACGTTTTTTTTGCAAGATAATCCACGAGAGGAGAGGCGTGAAGAGGGGTTAAGAAAAAGAAAAAAGTTGAATATTTTTGGAAAAATAGGTTTTATATTTTTGGAAAAATAAGTTAAATATTTTTGGAAAAATAAGTTAAATATTCCTGCAGGGGGAGACTCCTTAAACCTGCATTATATCTGAATTCCTGCAGGGGGAGACTCCTTAAACCTGCATTATATCTGAATTCCAGCAGGGGGAGACTCCTTAAACCTGCATTATATCTGAATTCCTGCAGGGGGAGACTCCTTAAACCTGCATTATATCTGAATTCCTGCAGGGGGAGACTCCTTAAACCTGTATTATATCTGAATTCCTGCAGGGGGAGACTCCTTAAACCTACATTATATCTGAATTCCTGCAGGGGGAGACTCCTTAAACCTGCATTATATCTGAATTCCTGCAGGGGGAGACTCCTTAAACCTGCATTATATCTGAATTCCTGCAGGGGGAGACTCCTTAAACCTGCATTATATCTGAATTCCTGCAGGGGGAGAATCCTTAAACCTGTATTATATCTGAATTCCTGCAGGGGGAGACTCCTTAAACCTGCATTATATCTGAATTCCTGCAGGGGGAGACTCCTTAAACCTGTATTATATCTGAATTCCTGCAGGGGGAGACTCCTTAAACCTGTATTATATCTGAATTCCTGCAGGGGGAGACTCCTTAAACCTGCATTATATCTGAATTCCTGCAGGGGGAGACTCCTTAAACCTGCATTCTCTTTTATGATTAGTTATGATGACGGGAGGATGGATTTGAGTCGAGACGGACATAAAAGCACAACAAACGCTTTTTTTTTTTGCAAGATAATCCACGAGAGGAGAGGTGTGAAGAGGGGTTAAGACAGAGGAAGACAAATCCCAGAAGAAAGAGATTAGAAAAAAAGAGGGCAAAATGCCAAAATCCATTAGTGTCAGAGTTGGATGAGGGGAGTCGAAAGAGGTTAGTGGTCGGGCAGAGCATCCACCACGGCTCCCGGGTACCAACCTTCGACCCAGAGATCGGCCGAGGACTCCAGGTTTTGGTACCGGCAGCTGTACCGGCCCTGGTCTTCACTTCTCAGGTCCGTGATCACGAGCTTCTGGACTTTGTGTTTCACCTGGGACGCGTACCTGCCCTTCATCTCTAAGCGCTTTCCGTTTTTAAACCACTGAGCCTCTACGTTAGGCACGGACAACTGACAAGACAGAGAGCACGCCTGGCCTTCCTTACCGGACGTGTCCTGCAGGTGCTTCTCCACCTCGGCCTCTGGAAGACACAAAGAGGGACACGCAAAGTCTGTTAGGGAGGGGTTAAAGCTCGCTGAGCTGTCATGTGACATATTACATCTAGAGATGGTCCGATACCGATACCAGTATCTGTGTGTGTGTGTGTGTGTGTCTGTGTGTGTCTCAATCTTTGTGTGTGTGTGTGTCAGTGTGTGTGTCTGTGTGTGTCTCAATCTTTGTGTGTGTGTGTGTGTGTGTGTGTATGTGTGTGTGTGTCCGTCCTGTAGGTCTCTGTGTGTGTGTCTCTATCTGTGTGTGTGTGTGTGTGTGTGTGTGTGTGTGTGTGTGTCTCTATCTTTGTGTGTGTGTGTGTGTGTGTGTGTATGTGTGTCTGTCCTGTAGGTCTCTGTGTGTGTGTCTCTATCTTTGTGTGTGTGTGTGTGTATGTGTGTGTGTCTCTATCTTTGTGTGTGTGTGTGTGTGTGTGTGTGTGTATGTGTGTGTTTGTGTGTGTGTGTGTGTATGTGTGTTTGTGTGTGTGTGTGTGTATGTATGTGTGTGTGTTTGTGTGTGTCTGTCTGTGTGTGCATGTGTCCTGTAGGTCTGTGTGTGTGTATGTGTATGTGTGTCTGTCTGTGTGTGCATGTGTGTTTTGTGTGTGTGTGTGTGTGTGTGTGGGTCTCCGAGGCTAATGTCTGAACTCCCTCTAGTGGACAGAACGTAGAACAACAACCACCACATGCTGATTAGCCTGAGTAGTAAACATTACTAATAGGCTGAATTATGAGCCCTAAATAATCAAATACAATTCCAATATTAATGCTATTCCAGAGGAAGTTTGCCAGCTGTTTCCGGTACTGACCGGTGACGACGAGCTTGGCGCTGGAGATGTGCGGCCCGCAGACCACGCGGTAGTTCCCCTGATCCGCCGGCGTGCACCTGCGGATGCGGAGCAGGTGGCGGTCTCCGATGATGCTGATGTCGTACTTGTCGCTGGTGTCCAGTTTCTGCGTGCCCTTGTACCAGGACAGCGTGATCTCGGGGTAGTTGATCTTCACCTCGCACTCAAACTCCGCCTCCTTGTTGGCGAAGACGGACTGATCCGAGATGTCCTTCACCACGGTGACGGGCTGCGGGACACACAACACACACGTTAACTCGCTCTAGTGGTTTCTATAACTATCCTCGTGTCCTCGGGGGTCAAATCTGACCCATTTTCAAAACGTTTCTATATCAGAAATTTGGGTTTCATTAGTAGTAGAGGGGTGTGCATGCAACAAACTGTACGCCATAATGGGTAATGACAACCAACTTATTTATTTATTAATTATGGGGAACTGTGTGGTGTGTGGGAATGTGTGTTTATGTGTGAGCTGCTGGACACTCGAATTCCCATGGGGATGAATAAAGTATCTTCTATCTATTTATCTATCTAACCAAATTGTAAAAAAAAAAATTATAATAACGTGGATGGCTCCCTACAATGCTCTTCACAAATAAAATGAAATAAAATAAATGATCAGTTCCCTACTTTCATTGAATTTGGTTCTTTTATTAAATTTTATGGCATTTGAAGAAAAAACTTGAGAAAAGAACTTCGGTAGAAGAGACCAAAACATGTCGGAGAAAGCCTCAAAAACAACAACAAAAATGTCATAAAAAACGCTGAAAGAAATCCGACAAAGACATCGCGAAAAAGTGCCAGAAGTTCGGTGAAAGTGACAAAGACATCGAGAAAAAAAGTGACAGAAATGTCGCAGAAAAGCTTAAAAAAACAGCAAATATGTCTTTAAAAAATCGCAGGAAAAACCAGAACTTCGTGAAAAGTGACAAAAGTGTCTTGCGGTTTTAATTTTAATATTCTGACCCAGAAAAACTGAAAGTTGCATCTTGCATGGCCGACGGGAAGACGACACAAGGGTTAATGAATCCTACTCTGAAGTCTCCAGAAGAACAGTTCTCTCTGAAAATGCAAACTTATTAGTCGGTCCTTCACTGCTGAAATCTTTGACTGTTTAGTCTCGTTCCACTTGGTTTTTATGTGTTTCCTTTCCTCTCTTTGATTTTTCCTCCTACAGAGAGGCAAGGCTGAATTCACACCCTTGAGTTAGTGTTAATTTCGGCAGACG